>NW_012267268.1:10544042-10550432 GCF_000151885.1 Dipodomys ordii
TAAAACCAAAATGTTAGGTGATACGACAAAATTAACAGGACTTAAGAAACAAAGAACTCCCACTCATCTGGTCGAACCACTACTAAATATCCCCATGCTGCTGATCACATGTATGGTGTATAACATGTGATCACTGTTATATATTACAGACTGTGATAGACAATTTGCTCCAGGAAAGTTAGGATGAACTTGTGACTTTAAATGAACATCATTATTCCACAATAATGTGAAATTTGGGAAATTATGTAATCACTTAATCACAATTTAAAAAAAAAAAAAGAACCTCGGGGAAGGTAAGGAGGGAAGGGATGGTAGAGGGAAAACAATGCTCAATAAGAAGTGTACTCATTACCTTGCTCATGTAACTGTAACCCTGTGTATAGTATCTTTATAATATAAAAATTTAAAAAATGAGAAGATTGCTGTTTTGATTTTGCCTTATCCTGTGAATGAAAATGCTAATCACTTTGATATGCATTCCCTGCTTTAAAATTGCTTCCAAATTTTTCACTTTTATATTAATTTGCTGTTTATCATTGTGTATAAAATGTCCCCCTGAGATGAAGTAGTCACTTTCCCATTGGCTGATAAAACAATTTTAATTACTTTCTTATTCATGAAAACAGAATGTTATTTCATGCATGAGCTTTCTGATAGCAGAAGTCACTCTGAAGTGTTGTTCAAATCAAAGGTACTCTTTCTATTGCACTTTGAAGGCATGTGACAAATTATAGCAGCAGGAACATGGCTTCATGTTTTCAAGAAAAATAATTTCTTCTGATTACAACACACGTTTACACACAACAGACAGAAAGAAAAAATAGTTTTACTTTTGAATTAAATATTTGAGTTTTTAGCATGGTACCATTGTCATGATCACCACACATTTTGTGATACACCTCACAAATTTTTGCCAAGGAGAAATAAATGGCTGCAAAAAAAGTTACACACCATTAAATAATCTATTTGCAAAACATGCCTTTTGTATCAGCTCATGTTACCATCATTTTAACAGCTTTACTTTGTGGTGTTATATATTTGTCTATGAATATTCACGCAGCCTCCCTAATTCTTATGGAATAATCAATGGCAAAGCAAGTTCTGTGTCTTTTTGCACAATCTAGAAAGCATGTATGCATGCAATTTATCTGCCTAAATTAACAGAGCTAATAAATTGATATGCACAATTCCAATACTTTTTACATCTCTGTGCTATTGAGACACTTCTGATACACAATATTTTCAATTCATACATATGTTAGCTGCCATGAAAAGCCACTGCTTGAGCGTAATTGTGCACTTGGTAGGCAAGACATTATTTTTAAGCTCTCTATATGCAGACTTAATCACCACAATAGAAAGGGTTGATACTATGATCTGTGAATGATACAGAAAGAAATACTTTAAACAGTTACAGTTTTAGTTTTTTTTCTTTCCACCTTGTGAAGAGTTTTTGAATAACAATATATTTACAAGCCATGTCAATTTTGTTATTATTAATTTTCCAAGTACTAGTGATTTTTAAAATTTTTGCTTTCACTATAGTTAAGTAGTTGTCCAATGGGATTATCATACAGCAAATCAGTTTATATGTCCAATGTTTCTTGATTATCACCTCTTCCATTATTCTCCCCCAACATTCTCAACACAAACCTTTCCCTCAATTTTCCTAGTTTCAGAGTATTTTAATTAAATAGTATTCATAATTTTACTTCTATCATTATCACTTATTAGCAGAGCAGTATTAAATACATGACACATATATCACAATTGTATTCTATCAAATGCCATTTAATTGTAGAATACTTTATACCATGGGAACCATAATGGATAAACTGATTCATGGATATCTTTTTGTTAATCTGAGGTTATAGGGAGAACCCAATTAAAGACTCACAACACAGCACAAGGTAAAATCACCTGAAGTGTCCTCTGATTATTATGCTGTGGTATTTCCAAGTGGATAAACATATTTTACTAAAACAAAGCAAAACACAAAATGTGTTTGTTACTTCTCCTTGGATTAGGCAATTTACCTGAGAAGTGGATGTTGATGAACTATTATTTACTGTGGTGTTAATTTGCATTCCTCTAAAGATTCTGGTGTTTATATGTTCAGTGTTATGCTAGTGATACCACCAGCCAATTTCCTAGGACAGAAAATGAACTTTTTTAATCCTACTACTATTCATTTCAAGTAGATAGACACGCTATTTCTGCAAACCACCTGCAGTTTATATTTTCTTGCATACAGATAAAATAATTTCAAAGAATTATGTAAAGGACACATTCCAGGAATTCTGACATCGAAATGTTTCAGCAGAAAAGTTGTTGAACCCAGTGGTACACCCTTTAAGTCAAGTTCATCATAGGAAATTTAGAATGAGAGCAGAGACTTAGATCTCTTATATTGTGGGAAAGCTTTTCTTGATTGGCTTCTCTCAACTTATCTCACAATTAATTCTCCTTAAATAGCAGTATTGTAGGACTAAGCTGCTGGATCATTTAACTCATATTTAGGCTTTTAAAAGATGTGTCCTGCATCTGTCTGTCCTTCATAACAAAACATTTCTGTATACATCATATCTGAGGAAAATGGTGGTTCTCAAATGTAAATGTACATAAAAAAAATCTCCTGGGAACTGTGATTACAATTTGGTGTGCTGGATCCTTCTTTCATGTTCTGAATCATGTACACAAGATGAGGAAGCAACTTAGACATTCCCTGATAACCAGAAGCTAAGGAAGGTCATTACCACTAAATATGTACTTTTATAAAGGCACATCCTTTTATAAAAGATGTTCTGGTTATAACTTGCACATTTTAGAGAAGTTTATTAAGTGAGCAAATGTGAGCAAAACATTACTAAACTTTGGGCTCATAAATCCACTGTAAAATATTCTAACAATTAAATAACAGTCACAGAAACGATTATGTATATGTACATATACATGTGTATATGTAATGTATGCATGTGTATTAGATATCCATGTGATGATATAATGGTGTGTGACACTAACAGCAAATAGGAGGAAAGACGCTTCCTGAGTATATAATTTTAATAAGATAGCATAAAAAGTAGGATCAATTCAATTACTTATAACTTTAGGTTTCAATATGTAATTTTCATGGTGAACAGAAATAAATATCCATACAGTAAGCAGAAATGGAAATGGGCAGAGAATCAAATAAGTTACTATAAGACATCAGAACATTTCAGACTATGCAATTACAAGCTCTCAGTTCTCCATAAAACCTTATAAATACACAACACAAAGATATTTCTGCAATGAGCAGGAGAAAACCTATACTAAGCAGCTCAGACTGAAAGATGTTGGAAGTCTAAAACCTTCCCTAGAACTTTGTGGTGTGTATCTGTTCTTTTATATTCACTTGTACAACAAACTGTGGGCTGACATTGGGTCTCTGTGTGTTCACTAGAAACCAGGTAAAAAGCTTAGGCAGCAAGCAAATTCCTAAGAAGAGACTCATTTAAAAAAGGACATTTTGCAGCATTCTGATTACTCCAAGTCACAATCCACAAATAATACATTTCAGGCTTCTTTCTCATAATAAATAGAAATGTGTAAAACTTACTCGAACATTCTAGCTCATTTAATGACTGCTTTTATAGACTTTTTTTGGCCCCCTTAACTCTGAGCATTGATGGATCAGTGACATACATGGGCCAGCATGTCCAGAAAAAGCACAGGTTCTTGAAGCACTCGTTTCAGTGGAGCTGTAGTGTGGGTGCTGGGAACAGGAATTTCTCTCCCAGAAAGAAGACAATAGAACAGAGACTTCCAAGAGGCAGCAAAGGTGAAACTGTTGAGAAAATGAGGAAACTTGAATATGTTGCAGTGAACAAAAAAGCAGGAAGTATCCAGAAAATGTTTTCAGAAAGCCTTTTTCTTTTTGTTGTTGTTGGTCATGAGGCTTGATCTAGGGACGAGGTGCTCTCCTGAGCATTTTCACTCAAGGCTAATGCTCTATCATTTTGAGCCTATGCACCACTTCCAGTTTTCTAGCGGCCAATTGGAGATAAGAATCTCACAGACTTTTCTGCCCTGGCTGGCCTTGAACCATAATCCTCAGATGTCAGCCTCCTGAGTAGCTAAGATTACAGGCATGAACCACCAGCAGCCGGCCTTCATTTTTTTTTGTTATTCTTTGCCAAATATTTATTTGGATAAGAAAACTTCATCATACACAGAGACAGAGAAGTGAATCCATTTGAAGAAATACAATAAATCTATAGATGATGTATTAAAGATATACAGACCTTGCCAACTGATAGTGGCTTATGCCTGTATTCCTAGCTACTCAGGGAAATCTGAACATTAAAGTTAGGAGTCAACTGAGGCATCAATATGTGTGAGATTTTTATCTTCAATAAACTACCAAAAAGCCAGAAGAAGAGCTGTGCTTCAAGTGGTGAAGCACTAGTCTTGAGCCAATAAAAGCTCAGGATAACACCCAGGCTCTGAGTTCAAGTCCCAGGACTGTCAAACACATGCAATTACAGGATATACAAAACTTTGACTTACTTAGCAAAGATGTAAAAATAACTATTAAAATGAATGCATATAAAGATTAAAAAATATATATGATTTTTTTTTCCGAATCTTTCGTTTCCTTACAAATGGAGTGATGTCATTCTGATGAAAGACTTGGAAAAAGTCTTATTAAGTGAAGTATTTTTCCTTTGGTTTATCCCTTGTTGTTACTGTATTTGATTTGAATACCTTGTGTCTTGTATATATGTTTATCTGATTTGGGAAAAGGAAGGGGAAAAACAAATTGATGAGAGAACATACAAAGGGTTTACCAATGCAACAGCGATACTCACCAGCCAATATGTTGGAAATGAACTTTACAACTTGGGAGGGAGAGAGTTGGGAGGGAGGGAAAGTGGGACAAAAATGAGGAAAGAGTAGCAATATTTGACTAGAAATGTGCTCAATACCTTATGTGTGCAACTGTAACCCCACTGTATATCATGTTGAGAACAAAATTAATTTAAAAATTAAAATAAAAGAAATTGGTTCAATTACAAATACATATATATAAGTATATGTATATGATATAGACAGATAGATAATAAAATGTACCAAATATTCTTAGAAAAGGATTAATATGTTAAAGGAAGTTAAGGGGATATAATACAAATAGTGAACTTATTCAAATTAAATTCTATGGAATTATTACAACAAAAGTCCCTTGCACTATTAATATATACTAATTTAAAATGGTAAACTACTTAAAAGAAAAAAAATGAAGATTTCAGGAAAATAATGTGTGGACAAAATCAGAACATAAATAGGAATATGTTTTATATATATAAAATAAATTATATATAATATATAACAATATATGTATATATAAATTATATATTATATATTTAATATATAATGTTATATATGTATATATACATTATATATTAAATATACATTTATCTATACATATATAAATTATATGTTAAATATTAAATTGGAACTAACAAAATTAACTTAAAAATTAGGAGATATATATTACTAGGCTAAACAAGGGAAAAAATAATATAAAACTACATATTAAGTATAGGAATATTTCTTTTGACCTAAACATAGGCACAAGTTAAAAGTGAGAAATGAAATAAAGCTATTTTTTTAATCATCCCTAAAACAAAACAGGCGGCTCCATTACTATTTGAAAAGCCATACTTTAGGTTCAAATTTTTAGTGACTAGTAAGGACAATATCATAATGAAATACATTCTTCGGTTATGCATATATGGTTGTTTTTAACACATGCACTATACACAAACAGTCCTTTAGATACAAAGCAAATACTATCTGAGAAGAGGAAAGATGTGGATAGGTCTTCAATCATTATAGGTAGCTCCAAGATCTCACTTTAATAATGAGTTCAACAAGCCCCCAGAGTCAGTGAGGATTGAGTTATCAAACGCTATATGTACATAGAAAAGAATCAATCAAGATGTGTGATAGTGGGTGCTTGCAAACTTAGAATGAGAGAAACTGAGGCAAGAAGTTTGAGAAAAGCATGAGCTGCACAGCAAGGACCTGCCTTAAAACAAGAAAACAAAATAGCCATTCTAACTGGGTGAGGTAGAATCTCAATTTTTATTTATTTATATTTTTATTGTGAAAACTCTGTACAGAGGAGTTACAATTCCATGGGCAAGATAATGAGTACATTTCTTATCAAACATTGTAGCCTCCTCCTTTGTTTCCCCTTCCCATCCCTTCCCATATTCCCCCCATCTCCTCCCACCCAATCCCCACGCCAAAGTTGTAAAGTTCGTTTTACGACCTAATGTCTTGTACATCTCATGGTTACAATGGGTCCACCTGTATCCCTAGTTAAATGGTTTGTTTTTGCCCTTC
>NW_012267268.1:10550750-10552240 GCF_000151885.1 Dipodomys ordii
CTTTCCATTTCCTAACAAATGGGGCAATGTCATTCTTTCTGATGGAAGCATAGAATTCCATTGTGTATATATACCACATTTTCTTGATCCATTCATCTACTGAGGGGCATCTGGGTTGGTTAAGTATCTTAGCTATAGTAAATAATACTGCAATAAACATAGTCATGCTGGTAGCTTTAGTATGGTCTTGTTTGTGATCATTCGGGGCAATGCCCAAAAGTAGGATTGCTGGGTCATAGGGGAGCTCTATGTGGAGTTTTTTGAGGAACCTCCATACTGCTTTCCAAAGTGGCTGAACAAGTGCACACTCCCACCAACAAGGTGTTTTGCATTTCTTTTGTGGCTAGAGAAGTTGAGTATTTCTTTATGTGTCTCTTGGCTCTTCTTATTTCCTCCTCAGAGAAGTCTCTCTTAAAGTCTTTAACCCATTTATTAATGGGGTAATAGCTTCTTTGAGGATTTTCGGGAGGGATTTAATTTTTTGAGTTCTAACTGTATTTTATATTTAATTTAAATAATTTATTTATTTTATCGGTCATGTGGCTCTAACTCTGGGCCTGAGCATTGTCCCTCAGCTCTTCAGCTCAAGGTGAATGCTCTACCACTGGAGCCACAGCACCATTTCTAGCTTTATCTGCTTATGTGGTGTTGAGGAATCGAACCCAGGACTCAGGCATGCAAGGCAAGCACTCTACCACTTAGCCACCTTCCCAGCCCCGAAGTATACTTTAGATATGAAGTCTTTGTCTGTAGTATGGCTAGGGAAGATTTTCTCCCAATCCTTGGGCTTTATATTCATCTTGCTAGCTATGCCCTTGGGCCAAGAAAATGAGGGAGAAGGAGGAAAAGAAAAGGAGAGGAAGAGGAAGAGGAGAAGGAGGAGGGGGAGGGAAGGGGAAGGGAAGGTGGAGAAGGGGAAGGTGGATGGGGAGGGGAAGTTAGAGGGGGCAGGGAAGTTGGATGGGGAAGGGAAGGTGAGGGGGAAGGGAAAGAGGAGGGAGAGGAAAAGGAGGAGGGGGAAGAGTAAAGAATTACAAACAGGAGTTCCGGGAAGATGGCAGAGGAGAAGCTGGAATCTGAACAAGCTCTCGCATAGAAAGCAGTTTTAGAGTTCCAGTGAACAGCCCTAAGCCAGAGAATCACACCAAGTGTGCCATCACAGGACAGAGAGTTAGACAAGAGAGGGGAAGCCAAGGCAAAAAGACACATCTGAGCCCTTGCCAGCAGCCGCCTAGGTGGCTGCCACAGGGTCGCGGCGGAGAACGCAGCTGGGGCCATAACTGAGCACTCACACAGAGAGTCCAGGACTAAGGAGCCAGACGCAGCGGGCGAGTGGATTCTACTCAACACCAGCAAGAACCAACAAGGAGCGGACATCTTCATCCTGCAGTGTGCAGACCAGAGACGACCCAGGATCAAAGACTCGACGTGAGTAGAAGCCCGACGTCCTCACTCCTTCTCAGGGAGCAGAGGAGGGAAGGCCACCCCTC
>NW_012267268.1:10560430-10580031 GCF_000151885.1 Dipodomys ordii
GCAATGCTTGGTAAGAAATGTACGCATTATCCTGCCCATGTAATTGTAACCCCTCTGTACAGTATGTTCACAAATAAAATAAAATAATAAAAAAAGAATTACAGACCTGACTATTAAATAAAAAATTAATACGGAAAAATTGACTAAAGAGTAGAAATTCAATAAAAAACTAAAAATTTAAGTAGTTCTTTTATACTAATTAAGAAAAATCTTTTAATTAAAAAAATTATTGTGAAAATACTGTACAGAGGAGTTACAATTACATGGCAAAATAAAGAGTACATTTCTTATCAAGCATTGTAGCCTCTTCCTTTGTTTCCCCTTCCCATCTCTTCCCATCCATCCCCCGTACCCCCACCAAATCCTCTCCTCCACCAAAGTTGTAAAATTTGTTTTTCCACATAAAGACTTGTACATCTCATTGTTGCAATGGTATAATTTGTGGAGGGGAAGGGAATAAACAAATCTTTTACTAGGAATTCAGGTCAATCCAAGAAAAATCTTTGATAGCTTGGGTAAGAAAAACATAATAATACTCTGGATTGGAGGTGTGGTGGCTCTCTCTTGATGGATTGCTAGCCAAAGCTAGCACTCCAGGTATGGAGTTTGATTCCCAGTCTGAAACATAAAAAAGGAAATATGTACTAAACTAATGATAATTAGAAAGATAATATATATTATATTCGTGGTGGTTTTTTGTGGCAGGATAGGAGGGACATTGGTCAAGATGTATTCATAATCTCACTTCTGGAATTGTAACCTCTTTTGTGTAATAGGCAAATAAAATTTTCTGAATAAATACATTAAAATAAGGAAACAGAAAATAAACATTAAAAAGAAATATTTAAAGGCAATAGTATGAAGACTGTAAATAACTGGATCCTAAACAAAATGGATATATTCCTGGAAAATGTAACACACCCAGTTGGAATATAAAAATAAAAGAAGAAACTGAAAACCCTGTAACAGATAATGACATGGAATTAATGTTCAAAACCTTTCTAAGTAAGATTCTCAGCTCAGGACCAGGATCTATTACCAATGAATTCTCATAAACAATTAGAAAATTATTAACACTTATCATCTTCATTCTTTCAAATGTATAAAGAGCAAGGAGCACTTCAAGACCAATGCTATGATTATTCCATAACATATTGCAAAGCAAATAATTATAGACCTTGATCTCTGATAAATATCAGTGACAAAACCCTATTAAGAATAGCAGAAAATAAAAAAGAACTCTGTGTTAAATGGACTATGCATATATTATAAGTCAGATATGTTACTGGACTCTAAGATTGGGCAATAAATTTCTATCAAGAAAATACATTATATTATCAAATTTTAAACAACACATGATTATATCAATTGATGCAATTAATTATTTGACACAACATAGTGAACCAACCAACCTTTGGACTATGAGAAAATATTTTCAAGTCTTATATCCAGAACACTTGAACCACCTCTATAATTTATTAACAAAGGAATATAAGAAAATGGGTAAATAACAAATACAGAAGAATATTCTCAAGGTCACTTTTAGTCAAAACTAAAAATAAAGTGAGATGTACCTCCATTTAAATGGCTTCAATTAAAATGAGAGTAATATTAACATGTGTCAGATAGAATGGATATATTCAAGCCCTGTGCAGTGTTTGTAGAAATATAAAGTGCTGCAGTTGTACAGAAAAAAATGGTATTTCCTTAAAAACTTAATACAGTTTTACTAATGATTCACTCAGGATATGTGTGGAAATAATTTGAGAGCAGCATCCTCAAGAGACATTTATAAAAAAATCCATATGTAAATACAGTATGAGAAGCATATGCAATGCATTATTGCTTAGCCTTGAAAAGAATAGAACTGGTAATATATGTCACAACATAGATGAACTGTTAAAAAAAACAGTTTTAAAAGGACTGATGTTTTGGTATTCTACTATAAGTATCTATGAGGTTAAATTTCTCATAGCGAGTAGAATGATTAAGGGTTACCAACAATATGAGATAAGGAAAATATTTGTCAAATGAAGAGTGCTGATAGTTATATTATAACACTATGTTTTGTGTGTGTGTGTGTGTGCGCGCGCCCGTGTGTGTGTGTGTGTGCACACGTGTGTGTGTGTGTGTGTATACACACACAATGCCACTTAACTCTACACTTAAAAGGATCAATTGTAATTGGTAAATGTAGGGTAATGTATATTTCAACAGGATACAAATTATGTAAGTGGAGAAGGAAGAGAACAAGCAAAGGAAGAGATTAAAGACAGTAAGAGTAAGAGACAGGGGAAAATAGAGACAGCTTAAAATCAAGTTATGCTATTTATAAATTGTTTAAAACAATATAAAAATATATATTACTTGTGAATGAAGGTAAAAAAATTGAAATTCTCTGGAAGTGCTGAATGCTTGAAGTATAGGGAGGGTAATATAGAAAATCCATATAATAAAAATACTTTTTCTGCATGTGTTGAATAACACATTGAAATCCCTTTGAACAATTAGAATGCAGTGAGAAAATGATTAATAAGAATTTAGAACAGATATAGCACAAGGAATATATCTCAGTGGGAGTGATGATGAATACCACCAGAGCAAGTGAATATGGTCAAGATACTTTATGTACATATGTGAAAGTAGAACAATGAAACCTATTTAAATTGATTTGAGAAGGGGCAATGGGGATAAGGAAGAGTGAAAGATAGGAATCTGTCATCCAGGTACATTGTATGCAATATAAATATGTCAAAAATAAACCTTTCTGTAAAACTAATCGATGATAATATAAAAGTGGGAAAACATTTCAGAAACAAAAAGGCAATTACTTGAATTTCCACACACATTTCCTTTATCAAAATATCAATTTTTGTTTTAGTTTGTCATAAAACTTATATTCAATCAATATTTATCTTATAGTATATTAATTAACAGTTGTATCAGAGAGATTCTGTGATAACTGGATACATTAAATATCATATGCAAGAGAATCGACATTTAAAATTTCCTGAGGTCTGAAGAAAAATATTCTGACCGCCATGTGCATATTAGCAAAATGTATACTCCTACCTCCAGCATGTTTTGCTATATCCCATCGGCCATTAATGGCATCTTATTTGTTTTTGAATTTTGTGTGACCAGTGGGTAGGACAAATATGAAGTTAGGCAGGGTGGGCATCATCTCACATAAAAAAATAATGCTGTGCCATGTCATGAGTGACTCACTTGAAACAAGAGTGAGAACAATCTTCATCAATTCAATGAAAATATATGCATTTAATCTGTTGAAAACTTATTTAGTTGAAAACAACTAAAGAAGTTGCAATCTCCTTCTTACACCGTCTTTTCCAGTTGTGGACAACTATTTTCATCATTTCAGTTCACAAGTCTCAATATGCACTATTTTGACTAGTAAAACACTGACAGTATTTATTGATATACAATGAAATAGGGATGATGATTTGACACCTGCGATGATTTCCCTGGACATTTGTAAGTTCTTCTGTTTAATCTTGGTTTATGTAAGGAACCCGCTTTATGCATCTCCTTCTGTGCTTAGAACAACTCTATTGAAAATCTACTAAAAAAAGATGTAAACATGAAATTAATAATGAAATATATATTTTATTATGGACCATATATGTTATTACACATTTTTTATGTCTTTGGAAGCCTGATCATGTCCTCAGGCACGTAGTTTGTGGTAAGGAGACCTCAATATACAAACAACTTTTCTTCTATTTTTTAAAATTTTATTTTATTGTAAAGATGCTGTATAGAGAGGTTACATTTACATGAGTAATGTAACATTTCTTCTTGAACATTGTTACCCACTCTATTGTTGTTCTCCCACTATTCCTTCTCTCCCTCCACTACTCTCCCCAACCCCCATGGAGTTGTAAAGTTCATTTCCGACATAGTGTCCTGTGAGTATCATTGTTGCAATAGGTCATCTTTTATACTTCTTTCGGCATTTTGTTGTTATTTCCCTTTCCCAATCAGATAAATGCATATACAAGATGGATGGTTCCAGATTCAAAGACAGAGATTGCTAGGGATAAATCCATAGAAAAAGAAAAGTGAAATAAGAAGAAAGAACTAGATACAGCAGATTGATGATATCAAGGTTGACAACTCCTTCATTTGAAGATGTCCAGTTCTGACAGTCCAGTCCATCCATAACCACACAATTCCAATTGTTGCTATGAAACATTACTGGCAAAATGGAAGAGAAACAGCTGACCTGCCAGTAGAGTATTTCCACTTGGTACCGAACTTTCTATCCTTGGGCCAATTTCCATCTGAACAATCTTAATCTTACATTTTCAGTGGTTGTTCCCCACGTGAACAAAAGCAAAATGAGATTTTCTGTTTGAAAACCTAATGTTTTCCCTATGCCATGGTGGAATCAATCTAAGCAAATGATACATAGAAAGCTTAAAAGATAGCACAGAGTATTAGAAAATATGGCCTTATTCCAACCAACCATATAACCTAACGGAATGATTTGTGTACCTGACAGTGGTTATTGCAATTGAATATCATTTTTCTGCAGCAGAATTGTTGAGACTGCTGTCAACACACAGCAGGTGGTTGCAAGTTGGAAACTTTTATGAAAGGCATTTATATTACAGTACATTTAATATAAATTGCAGTAAAAAATAAAGGGTTCTAGATAAAAGATGCAAATACTTGAAATGGATTTTCTCCAGTAAGAATTTAAGTAATTGTCCTTGAATTAAAGTAAAGAACAACTTTGAGCTAACACTGTATATATTTTTGAGTCTGAGTATTACTAACAAACAACTCACCACAGAATTGTTATCTTCCTGAATCTGTGGTTTTGAAGGTTGATTAAGTAATGTATTAAGTATAATTCTTAATAGCTCAATTGAATAATGATATTAATAGATTGCATATATAATCCTGTAAAACATAATGAAAGTAATTATTCCTAAAACAGTACTCTTTCCTATCCCTAAATATTTTTTTCTTAAGTAAATAGTAGACATAACATATGGCAAAAAAAAAACCCATGTGGCCCACCATGCTACTTCTTGATCCTATAGTACCTCAGACCCTGCTCAAAGTGGTAGTTCTCCTTTCTCTGATACTTTGGGTTCCCACTGGAAATCTTATTTCAAATGTAAGGTATTATCTTACATATGATCATGTATGACCAATCATAGACTTATTCCCTGAGGTGGAAGACCTAATGAAAACATTTGTGGCAGTGAATGTATAAAGCACTGGAAGGTGCTTCCTCCTTTGGGGAGGAAGTATGGTTGATTTCAGTACTATTAGAAGACCACAACAACTCTGGGTCCTGGGGTGTCCCTCTCAGGAGAACCTGTAGTTTACTATCCATATACTTACGATTGTTGGGTTTGGGTGGTTCATTTCTGTAATCCTAACTACTTAGAAGATTGACAATTAAGTACCATAATTCAAAGCTAGCCTGGGCAGGAAAGTCCATGAGACTCTAATATCCAGTTAACTTACAAAAAGCAGGAATTCCAGCTGCAACCCAAGTGGTAGAATGGTAATTTTGATCACAAAAGTTCAGGGACAGCACCTGGCCTAGACATTGTCCCTGAAGTCAAGACCCAGGACCAACACTCACACACACACACACACACACACACACACACATACGTATATGTACATATACATATATATACATATTATATATACATATTATTAGAAATAGTTTGAAATTTTGGGATGTCTGTAGGAATAATGACCCCATCTCAAAAGAAACATAGCAAGACAAAAAATGTCCATAGGAATAATGACACCACCTCAAAAGGAACATAGCAAGACAAGGTTGACTTCTGCAAAGGGTGTACCATCAGCCAAAAATCTGGCACACAAGCATACAGAGCAGGCACACTGTTGCTTTTTTTATCCCTAACCCAGAAAGTCCTACCAATCTATTCACATTGGCTGAGCTCAGGCTCACACTCTGGAAAAGGATTGGCTTAATTCACAAGATGTGCTTAGCAGTAAAGGAGCTTCTAACAGGATGTCATCAATGAAGTGCAGCAAGAAAAAAACATAACCAAACAAGGACCCAGTCACTTGACGAAGGAGGAATTTTTCAGAAAAACAATTCTCTAGACTAACAGAAAGGAAGCAAACTACTTTGGTAAAAATAAACTATTCTTACAATATGTCTATATTCATATATGGACATATATGTAAATTATATACATATATATGCTACACTTTACTATTCCTCTCTGCCTCTTATTAACTTAACTGCACAGAAAAATAAATTTATATCCCTAGAGAGTATCAGCTTCTAATTTGTCTTAGTACCATGGAATTCTCTAAGACCATAAGGGCTCAGTGATCATTTCCTAAACTAACTGTTTCATAATGAAACAAGAAAGAGATTACAATTTGTATTTTTGTGGAAAGGAATTTTCAAAATTTCTTTAAAGATTTGTTCACATGGAATACTATATTCCTAAGCCCCAGATATCTCTAGAAATGTCCACTCTAAAATCACATAGATGTCTTCGATAAATGGAATCTCAACTAAAGGCCCCTCTAGAAAGAAAGTACATCTGTAGCAAAACAAATGCAACAAAAACATGACAGGAATGAAGGAGGGAAAGAACTGCAACAGGTTTTGGTCGTAATTTCAATTTGGAGAAACTATTACAATTCAGGTGTGGGAATTCCACAGAAGCCAGCAGATAAGGAGTCTGGGAGGAGGAATTTTAATAGATGTGCATGTTTGAGTCTGTCTACAAAAGTTCTACAAATATCTAGTACGATAACTAGAAAATCACCATTTAATAACATATACACATGAAATTACATTTCCTTGTTTCTGCAAAGAAGGTATTAATAGTGAAAGAATGGTAAACTGAAAAGATGATGGTTTTATTTTCAGGAAACTCAAGATAATTTTCTAATTTCTATGTTACAATTTCCACATTAGGTAAGATAGATGTGGGGGGAAGATGGTGGAGGTGAAGTGGGAGTCTAACTGAGATCTCTCATAGGAACCAGTTGTCGTGTCCCAGCAAAAACTTTACAACTAGAGAGCCACACCAATTGAACCATAATAAACCAGAGATTTTGGACAGAGAGGAAAAATTCAGGGAGCCAGTTTAAGAAGTCATATTTGAGCTCACAATAGCAGCAGCAGCCATGACATTGGCCAGATAGAGCCAGGATAAAGGCACCAGTCAGAGTATGTGTGGCATTTCATTCACCTCCAGCATGATCTAGATGACAAGGAGCAGGAATCCACACTCTGCTGTCCACAAACAGATGTAGATTGCAGAAGGTTTAAGACACCAAGGGAAAGAGTGAGTACCCCACTGAAGACTTCCTTACCCCTTCTCACAGAACAGCTTCTGGAAGGTTGCCCTCCCTGCTTCCTCCACCTTAGAAGGATACCATCTTTGTTGAGTGCTGCTTGTCCTGCTAGTGTGAGGAAAAAGGGAGATTTGTACTGGACATGAGAAAGGGTTAGCTAAATGAGGGAAATTAGCCAGGACAGGTAAACCCAAGGGCAAACACATAGGGAAATACAGATTATTTCTCAGGAATCATACAGGTAACTAGCCATTTATGCATGTATTCCAAGCACCAGATGAAACCATTTCCACAGCCTTAAGGGAAAGCAAAAACAGTTATAAAACACTCTTTGGATATGATATGGCTTTTTTTCCCTCATCATCCTCATTGCCCGATAGCTGTTCATGATGTGGATAAGATCATTGTCAATCTGGGAGAGAGAGGGTCTGAACATGGTCATGACAGTGTTACTTACTACCAAACATGAAAAACTAAACAGGGCAACGAATAAAGAAATGAGGAGGACAAGAGGAGAGTTATGACAGCAAGGAAGTAAATATGGCATAATTTGTCTGGGCACTTGAAGAGAAATAACCCAGTCCTGGCAACCACATGAAGGAACCTGGCAAAAAGCAATGGTACCATTTTTCCTTGCCCCCACCATGAAAAGTAAAGCATTTTCCTCTGGTGTTATCAGCCGATTGGTGAAGCCAAGATTGCCCAAGAGTGGGGGCTTTGCATGGCAACACATAGCACAATATTTCTTGCCCTTACCAGGAGCAAAAAAGACCATCTTCCCAAGGGATGAGTGTGTGGATTGTACACTGATAGGTGTCACCATGCAACATTTCTCAGGGTACTGAGAAGATGTTGATAGATATGGGGGTAAAACCATTACAGTAAAACAATTGTAATTGCACCTAGGAATTGGGAAAGGCCCTCACTTCATATTTAGTACCAATCTCCAGGTTGTCTGAGAACATTCTAGAAAATAATTTTTTTATTAGGGAAGACATCACAGACCCCTTTAAGGAAACTTTGATTTAAAGTTCAGCAATTAAAGATTTTGTTAGGGTAAAGAACAAAATGGAACCTGGGCGGTCTTTCCACCAACAGGTGGGTACTACACAACAATTAGTACCTGTGGCCAGGCACATATGCTGAGTTTGGAGAGTCTATAAATTAAGTATGTGCCTGTAGTAACTTTAGTATCTCAGTATGGCAATACAAACAGAAAAATAGTCAAATGAGCTTTGAGGAAGACTGTGGAACATAAATGTCAATGAAATATGATCTTCTACATATGCTCTTTCGATCTAATAGTATCCAGGAACTTGGAAGATTAAATAACTTCGCCTCTGGGTTCTATGAATGCTGTCCAGACATTACTAGTGCCCCTTTTCCACATCATGTCAAACTAGACTTTCAGGACTAGTACATCTGAACTTGGAAGGAAAAGTGGTGACATTCAGCTTCATGAACATCTGTGCACTCTTACTATCTGTCACAGCATAGTGACTAAGGACTTCATTCAGTTCTCCTTCTCTATGGATTTTATCTGGTTATGTTATTGCAATGACATGCTAACTGAAGAAGAGCATTTTCTCTTACCAGAGCTGGCAAAAGACTGTTTACTCATGTACATGAGGGGATTTTCAGCCTCAACAATTTACAAGGCATTGAACTACCTGTGAAGTCCTTAATTGTGGTCAGACTGGTAAGATCCATAGGATGCTAGGCATGGTGTTAAGTAAGATGCAAAACATCACTATCCCCTATGTGGTGAAGGGTGCAGAGATTTTTACAGGGGCCCTAATTATTTATTGGTGGATTTTTTTTCCTTATTTATCTCAGAGCCTATGCTCACTTTATCCTCTGATTAAAAAAGAATCACATAGAATTGGGATGATCAGTAGAAGAACGATCCAAAAATCAAAGGTTTTCCACACCATGAAAATCTAGGGGTCCAGATACCCACTGTGTGGTGTTTCATTGCAGTCAGATATCATGTGTATAACAGATGGGATAAATTGGGCTCTCTTGGCATAAGGAAGTGTAAAGGATACCACAAGAGGTTTTTATTATGACTCAAAAACAGATCTGAAATTAGAAAAAATCCTATTAGAATGACAGGGCTGTCATGTACAATGTTATCCACTACAGGTGGAGCCACTGACTAAGATTTTACCAGTTACAGTTTAAGCTGGTTCACTTATACAGTGTGCAGATGGCCTATTTCACCCGCCTCAATTCACTATAGCACAAACCTTTACACTAAATAAACCACATTCATAGTTACAACAAAGTAGAGTTTTCGTCAATAGATTCTTGACCCCTGAGCAATAGACGATGCTGAGCTTGATAACTAATAAAAATGATCCTACCACCTCCTCAGTTGTCTTCTCTAATGCCTGTAAACTTCCCAAGTCTAAGAGGAGAACCATCTTGTTTTAAAATTCTTAGTAAATAAGTGAATCTACCAAAGGAAATACAGGTGAGTAAAAACACAGAACTTTGCATGAAGAATAAAATAAATTGAATAAAGTTGGATCTAGGACTCATGGAAAAATTGTTGCCCAGGAAGTATTAGTCTCTGTGCTCAATCCTGAATACTATCAAAAAAAAAAAAAAAGATGAGGAAAAAAGAAAAAAAACAGAAAAGGTAAAAAAGAGCGGTCAATCATAATTTGACAGTATTTTCAAAGACACTGTCAAATTATGAGTTCCAGGACAAACTATCCAGTATCCAGGTGTTTATTCTTTGCAAGACCATATGGCATGTGTTAGAAAAACCAAGATCACACAGAATATGCTGACACAGCTTTGCCATAGCTGCACGATATTGATTAAGTCCTCTCTCCTGTAAGTCTCCATATTTAGAATTTGGCACTCTGAGAAGGAGTGCAATTATCAAAAGGTAATTGCATAGGAAACCTAAGACCCACTTTCATTTTGTGGAAACACTTTCTGAACAATAAAGGGAAAATACAGGGCACAGTGGCATGCAACATGTAGTTCCAGAAATTCAGGAAAGAGAGGCAGGGAAACCACATATATCCAGACAGTGGGAGACAGAATGGACTCTGTAGCAGACCATCTCAAAACTAAAACAAAACAACAATAAAACCTACAAACCAATTAACTTTGTGGGAATATAGAAATAAGACATACTTGAAATCTTCCACATGGAAGTCAGAATGAGAATTTATATTACCCTTCTGCAATATTCACCTTCCTGACAAGTCAGGAAGCTCCATACAGCCATGAGAAAAACCCCAACTCTTTTTTTCATTTTTCTTCCTGGAATTTTTATGATTATATATATATATATATACATATATATATATGGTGAAATACTGTACTGAGGGGTTACAATTACGTGAGCAAGGTAATGAGTACATTTCTTATCAAGCACTGTTGCCTCCTCCTTTGTTTCCCCTTACTATCCCTTCCCAACTCTTAACTTATCCTTGAGAAGGAGGTATATGGCTAGACTCTATACCAGATGTCCTGATTTTTTTTTTCCTTTGGAGTACTTGATTAGAGTGATTGGTCTTCCCTAAATTCTTTTCTTTTCTCTTGACCATTTCACAATGGACTTGGTAAATTGCCTAACCATCACAGAGAAAAAATAAAATCTGCGTGGTATTCTATAGCAATAGAGTTGACAAGAGCCAATAAAATTCCAAAGCCTTATCTAGCGAAAGGAGAAGAGTAAAACTTGAATCCAAAATCCCAGCATATGGGGGTGCAGGGCTGCAAGAATGATTGGTTTCTTTGCTGACTCAGAAGAACTCAGAGTATTTGCTTAGGGGTATATAGTATACACCAAAGAAAGCTGGAACTCCTGACTAACATGAGAAAATTTCCCTAAATAATGAGGGGTATAAGTACTTAAATCAGAGGAGACTCAATATATTTTAATAGAGTCCAGAATTATTTATTAGCCAGGTTAATTGATGAAGGCCTTTCCAAGCATGAAGCCAGTATATAAAACCTAGGAGAGGGGGCGATCTTTCCCAATTTGTAAGTAACAGTAAAAAAAAATACTGGGAAGACAAATGAACAGGGGAAATGGGACAAAGAAAAAAATATTTTTCTATAATACGTATAAATAAATGGAGGTATAGTAAACTTATCTGCTGTTTACATGCTTCAAATCATTAGCAGATGCTGAAAGCTACAGACAACGCCAAATCTTGTATACACTACATGTTTTCTTATATGACCACATCTACAATAAGTTTATAAGTTAAGCATAATTAGTGATTAACAGTAACAAATAATATTAAAATAGAACAATTTGTTAAAATATTAAATGCTATGTTCATATGGGCACTTTCCCAGTCACAATCACATACTACACCATTCTCACTCCTCTTCCTGTAACTTGATGTGATACAATGACTCCACCATCAAACAAAATGAGGAGGATGCACAGAAGCTACAATGTAACATTCAATTACTACTTATTGGTTACTTAAACACAAAGCCTGTGGTGCTGAGTCCAGGTGTTGCTAAGTACCCAATAGGTAGCCGAGACAATGTGGCTTTTCTGAACAAAAAACTGACCCATGTTTTAGGAAAAATTAATTTGGGATGTTTCAAGATTTTCTATGCAGAGGACAATTTAAAACCGAAATCTGTGAATAAGAGAGAATAGTGCACATGAATTATTTGATAAATTATTTAAAATACCTAATTTCAGAAAAATAGCATGTGAAGGAAATGAGAATCTCAACAAAAATCAAAACACATAAAAAGCTAAGCAGTAAATTTTTAGTGTAATCAGTAATTGAACTTAAAAACAACAGGGTTGCTGGGAATGGTGGCTTAAGCCTGTAATCCTAGCTACTCAGGAGGCTGAGATCTGAGCGTTCAAAGCCAGCCTGGGCAAGAAGTCCATTAGACTCTTATCTCCAATTAGCCACCAGAAAACTGGAAGTGGTGCTGTGGCTCAAGTAGTAGAAGGCTAGCTTTGAGTTGAAGAGCTGAGGGACAGCGCCCAGGCCCAGAGCTCAAGTTCCATGACTGACAAAAAACAACAACAAAAAAAAAAACAGAAAACAAAAAAAAAACAGTGTTAATGTAATAATAAGAAAAAAATGAATTCAAATGATCAAGATGTATTCTACTCATAAATTGACACACAAAATTGAAATCTCTTTAATCAGCTACTTAAACATAATTTTAATACTAATTAACTTAATTATATAATCACCATTATGTAATTATTTATTATTTACATAAATAACAGTAAGATTTTAACTAAACTAAAAAGACCAATAATATCTTCTACAAAAACACAAAAGAAAAATAAAAAGAATTTTAAAAGCTTATGGGAGGGATAGATTCAAGTTGACAAACACACAAATTATTAGAATCTAGAAAGAAAGACAAGAAAAGGACCTAAATATTTTTTAAAAACAAATGTTTGGGAACTTCCAAAATATACAGAATAAAATTGATTTCAAGATTTAAAAACCATTGTACCCAAACATGATGCATTCAAATATACACCATAACACACTGAAATCGATTTGTCAACTGCCAAAGATAAAAAAAAAAAACTCTAAAAGAAGCAAGAGAAAAATATTTCTCAGCACATGCAAGATAGCATCCATAAGAATTAGCAGTGAATTTCTCAGCCCAAAGATAGTTGGATGATAGACTGGAAGTGTTGGTGAAGCAGCAATAAAACACACTTTCCAACCACGATAATTCTATCTATCAAATCTGTTTTTCAAAAGTCAGTGGTGAGTCAATGGGCACCTGTGTCTCATACTTATAATCCTAGCTACTTGTGAGGCTGAGTTGATTCTAAGCCAGCTCAGGCAAACAAATCTTTGAAACTCTAATCTCCAATTAAGCAAGGTCCAGAAATGGAAGCAAATGGTAGAACAACAGACATATGTATTTTTTAAAAAGCCAAATGAGTACTCAATTCCCTGAATTAAATAAAGACATTTCCAGATAAAAATTGAAGTATGTGTTTGCATCACCAACTCTACTATATAAGAAATGTTAGATTTCTTTAATTCGGAACAAAAAGATACTAAGCAGCAACAAAAAATAACATGTGAATGGATAAGCCTAATAGTTAAAGGTCAACTCTACAAAAAGAATACATAAGGCAATCATAAAGTATTATTGGTATATAACTTACTATCAATTTTGAAAGTTGAAGCACAAAAACATAAAAATAACTTTGTGAATTGTTTCAATGAGATATAGTATAGAAAGATGTAATTTGTGAAATTATTGATATACAGTGCATGTGGAAAGAAAATGAGCTAACATTATAGATGTTAGAATAGATCAATTGCAAGATATTTTATACAATTCCACATGATAACCATATAGAAAAATTCACTCATGATTTGAAAAAGAAAATGAGAAATGAATCAAAGCATGGCACTGAGAAAAACTTAAGTAACTGCAGAGGAAAACGAGAGAAAAAGAGAGAGAGAAAGAGGCAAAACTAGTACAAGATCTACAAAACCAGAGGAAAATAGAATTGCTATAGTCTCTTTCTATCAGTAATTAGTAATCACCACACACAATATCTGAAATCGAGTAGACAGACCAGCATCAGTAATTTTCTGGACTGTAATCTCCTTTGTCCTATGTATAATGTAATATCTAATAGCATGTTTTATGTATAGTAGAGGAAGGGAAAATCCAATCTATTATATCACTACTTTTAATTTTGGCCATGATTGTGGTTGAAGTAGAGGAAACTAGTTTATTAAATTCATTTCTGTGTTGAAACATCCGCTGGATATTTTTCAAACGTGGTATTATTTAGTTCTTAAAACAATCATCTATAGTTAACATTAAAGCCTGTTTATTAGAAACACATAGAGTCTTTATGGTTATTAGCCAACATCATTTACTGTTTGTTCCTTTACTTTATTCATATGCAATATCAAACTAAGAATTTCAGATTACAATAACACAAAAACTTTCTACCAACATTGGGGAAATAAGTAGAAGAAAATAACCTCTTCCACAATGATTGTTCCCATCTTGATTTTTGTCTTATCTGAGTTTTTGCTTCAGTCCACTCCTGAGAATTTTTTTCTAAAGATTTAAAAAATGTATATCCTTCTCTATTGCTTAGCTTGTTCATTCTCATTTTTTTTGGGGGGGGGTTTGATCGTGGGGCCTGAACTCTGGGCCTGGGCGTTGTCCCTGAGCTCTTCAGCTCAAGGCTAGTGCGGTACCACTTGAGCCACAGGGCCACTTCTGGCTCTTTTCGTTTTGCTTATGTGGTACTGAGGAATCGAACCCAGGGCCTCATGCATGCAAGGCAAGCGATCTACCACTGAGACACCTTCCCAGCACTTCATTCTCATTTTTAATCACTTTACTCATACCTTCTTCCCTTCTAATTCACTCTCCATGTTTCTTAGAGTTCCTAGATTAAAAAATGTAAATCAATAAAATCATTTCATGTATTTCATATTTAGAAAGAATAATATTCTCTACATTTAGCTGTATTGTTTTAAGAAAAGAATTTTCTTATTAGCTGAAGAGATATGAGTAAAGATTATGGAGTCCAGAAGTAGTTAAAATATATGTGTATCTGATAGCAACTATTCATCTCCTCACTAGCATGGTGATCTAACTTTCTCCTACTGTAATGGAGACAATAATAAAACTGTCCAAATAAGGCTTCATTACAAAGATATTTCCCAGCTGATGCTAGCAGGGCATCACTTCATGAGAATTATAGAGCCAGGTGCCATGGCTCATGCCTGTAACCCTAGCTACTCACAAGTCTGACATCCAAGGATCTCAGTTTAAAGCCAATCCAAGTAGGAAAGGCCCAAAGAATCATATCTCCGATTAACCCCCAGAAGAATGGAAGTAGCACTGTGGCTCAAATTGGTAGTATTAGCTTTGAGCAAATAAAAAGCCCAGGGACATTCCTAGGCCCTGTGTTTAAGCAACACAACCAACAAATAATAATGAAAGAAAAAAAATATAATATATATGAGCTGGAACACTGTAGTTGATAGCAAAAAAAGTATGACAGGTATTTAAAAATATAAATAAATGATTAATAGAATTTAATAAACTTCAAAATATAAAAATAAAAAGCACTACAGAAATGTAAGAAAGCCAGGCCTAATTGTACATACCTGTACCTCAAGCACTCTGGAAGCTGAAGCAGAAAGATAGAGTTTAAGGCCAGGCTCAGTCACATAGTAAGAGTGTACCTCAAATTAAAATCAAAAAGCTACACAAAGCAAAACAAAAACCCCAAACCCACAAAACCCAAAGAGTAAACAACAAAATATAATGCAAAATCCTCACTGGGTTGGACAAAGGTCAAGGGGAAAGGAATAAAGAATAGATGAATAGAGAAAAGGGAATAGAGAAAAGGGAAAGAGGGAAAATTCAATCAAGAATTCAATGTGTATCCTACAAAGTTAAGAAGAGTAAGGAAAGAGATGGGTAGGGAGAGGCTAGGTAAGAATGTTGAAAGGGGTGACATTGATCAAGATGCACTCTACTCATAACTTAACTTACGAAATTGTAATCTCTTTGTACAACTATATAATAAAAGTAAGTTAATATGTAGACAAGCTAGAAGTATAATAAAACTATATAAGGTTATATAGTGTGGATGCACAATGTAAAATTTATTTCTTCCGGGTGTATGGATCCTCTAAATCCCTAATCCAAATAACAATTTTATTATCCTAGAAAATTGATTCTGTTTGTCCCTCTTCTCTAATTCCTTCAGGTGCACTTTGGTTCTGTGGAAATATGTACAAAATTCTCAAAATTTAGGTGTAAGATGGAAAAGTATTGACTTCTTTGCAGTAAGTTACTACTGATTATTGTAGTGTGTGTGTGTGTGTGTGTGTGTGTGTGTGTGTGTGTGTGTGTGAGAGAGAGTGGGTGGGGGGAGGGCGGGGGAGGGAGAGAGAGAGAGCACACATGTGTGCAAGGTAACATCAGGGCTCGAACTCAGGGACTCAAACACTTGCTCAGCTTTTTGCTCACAGATGATACTTTTTCTTCTTGAGCCACATCTTCAATTCAAGCTATTTGAATCTCAGTCACAAAGTTCATGATTAACTGAAGAGATTTCTTCAATTATTAAATATTTATTTACTTTCTAAGATATGATCCAACAACTCCCTTATGACATCCAAAAAAGGAAAAAATAATAGTAATGAAAATGACAATTTAAAAATTTAGAAATAACTCCTGGCATGCACTTGCAAATACATCAGAGTGAGAGAGAGCTCAATAAATCAGCAGGATTACATGCTGATTTCTATCAAGTCTCAAAAATATGATAATTATTAGACACTTAAATATAATGCTATTCTCATTGTGTGATTGTTTCTGGTTCTGTTCTTTTAGCAAGTAAATCAAACCTTTGAGGTCTGGCTTTGTAATCATCCTCTGCTAGATCTGTTTGTGGCTGTCCTGAAAATGGTCCCTTTTAAAAGTTATACCTCCCACCTACTGAAGATGAAATGCACTCAACTCTCTGACCTTTAAAAATGTGGGTGTAACAGCCAAATTGAAGGACAAAAATCAAACAGACTTTGGATGAAATACATTTTTTATGCATGTGTTGATCTTTTGTGTAGTCACAAATTCCCAGAAAAGTTTTTTTTTATTTCCAAGGTCATTAAATAGAAGAATAAAGGCAAAGTCAAACTAATTCTCTCAGCCATTATGGGTGAGGATTTTTCATGAGTCTATCTGCTCTACTAAGTGCCTAATTTTGTTTCTTTTCAATGGAATTTTTATTTTGAGTACTACATTTTAAGATTGATTGATTGATTAATTGAATGATTGATTTGGTTGTGGGCTTGAACTCTGGGCCTGGGAGCTGTCCCTCAGCTCTTCAGCTCAAGGCTAGCTCTCTACTACTTGAGTCACAATGCCACTTCCGGTTTTCTGGTGGTTTATTGGAGATAAAAGTTTCACAGAGTTTAATTCCTGGGCTGGCTTTGAACCGTGATCCTCAGATCTCAGTCTCCAAAGTAGCTAGGATTAGAGGCATGAGCCACCAACTCTTGGCCTAAGATGTGTTTTATCAGCCAGGCATCAGTAGTTTATGCCTGTAATCCAGGCTATTCAGGATGCTGAGATCCAAGGATTGCAGTTAGAAGCCAGCACAGACAAGAAAGTCTGCGTGACTCTTATCTCCAATAAACTACTCAGAAAAATGCAAAAGGGAAAAGTAGTCCCATGGCTCAAAGTGGTAGAGCGCAAGCCTTATGCTAAAGAAGATAAGGGACAGCACCCAGGCCCTGAGTACAAGCCCCAGGACTAGCAATAGTAAAAATTAAAAATATTTAAGAAAAAAAAACGTGGTTTATCACAAGTATCCCAGGAGTCAGTTTTACCAGGTCCTCATTAAGAAAGGTAAAGAGGGCTTCAGTGTGCAGGGTCTGACTATAAGTATGTGGGGATCAGTTTGTCTCCTACTCCTCCTTGTAATTGATTTTATTCTTTATACATATTACACACAAAGAATTTCTAACTCAATAGAATGAGCAAATAAGTGTGAAGGATGTATTTGAGAGATTGAGAATTGTCTCATATAAATATATATATATTTATTTATTATATTATACATAATATATAATATGTTATATATGTTTCATATATGCTATTGTATATATATATATATATATATGTATATGTATATGTATATGGAGAGACAAATGCTTACTCTTCTCCCAACTCCTCATCCCAGGGACATTCTTGATGGCTTGGGGTACATTAGGATGAAGGTCACAAATGTGTGTTGTAAAAGAGAATATGCTCTGGTTCAAAACTAAAATTATCATCCTAATGAGTAAAGGTTGGGTGGGGGGGAATGGAGGGAGGAAGGGATGGGAAGAGAAAACAAAGGAGGAGGCTACAATGCTTGATAAGAAATGTACTCATTACCTTGCCCATGTAATTGTAACCCCTCTGTACAGTATTTTCACAATAATAAAAATGGGAAAAAAAGAATCCAAAGGTCATATGTAGAATTTGGGATTCAATCATGAGCTTTTTTTCCTATTCTAACCCAAGTAAGTACTCAGTTTAATAAATGTGATGTACCACTTCATTAATTTAATCTTACCCTCGATCCACATATGAACATATTCCTTCACCTCTGTAAAAGCCTTTTTTGGAGAGGTATTCCTGATTTCCCTGAGGCTTCCAATTTAAAATGCAAATATGCAAGCTTATCAAATCATTTCATCTGTTACCTTTCATAATCTCAAAACACAAAGAAACCCTTCTTGTGGAAAAAGTACTAGTGTTGAAGTAAAAAAGAAACTGAACTCTATCAGTGACTAAGTATTTGACATGAGACAGGTTAAATCACCTTAGTCAATTTATATAGGATAGGATAATAATGTTTCCTTCACAGTAATGTATAAAAGGCTACAATTCACCTTAGCAAAACAAATGAGTGCTAAATATTGTAGGTGAATTCCTAAAAATTTGTATCACCATTAAGTAATTGTGCAAAGATGTTTCAAATTCAATGTATCAGTTTAAAAGTACAATGCATCTTTATGTCATTGCTTCATCATTCTCTCATAACTCTTGCAATGACACTCACTTCCTCAACGTCTCTAGCTTCATATTAATGTATATGTATTGAATATTATGACTACATTCACTCTCCCTTAATCTCTCCATTCATCTGCTCCCCTCCTTCACATATTTCCCCTCCTCAGAGATTAACACATAATCAGATTCATAAATTCACTTTGTTAAGTTAGTTGTTCTAAGGTGTTACTCCATTCAAATTATTTTCTGCCTCTATCATATTTTAATTAATGGTTATGTATTTACTCATACATACCTGTATATTTTTCTATGTTTACAATTTAAATCTAACTTTCACATATTAGAGAAACCATGTAGTATCCTTTGTACCTCTGAGATTGATTTCATTTAATACATTTTTTCCAGGTCTATCCATTTTCCTGCAAATATTATTCTTTCTGTTAAATATATATATACACATGTAAATATATGTACATAAGTAATATATATGTTACAATTTAGTTATATATAAAAACATTTTCTTGATCCATTGATCATTTGTAGAGCATCTGGGATGTTTCCATATCTTAGTAATGAAGGAAAATGATGAAAAGTACATTGATGTGCATGTCTTTATTGTAAAATTTTGTAACATTTTGGGGTATTGCCTAGGAATAGCATTATTAGATTATAAGTAGTTCTTTTAAAAAATAAATTCTAGGGGCTGGGAAGGTGGCTCAGTGGTAGAG
>NW_012267268.1:10580211-10593294 GCF_000151885.1 Dipodomys ordii
AAAAAAAAAAATAAAAAATAAATTCTATTATAAAGGTGATGTACAGAAGGGTTATAGTTACATAAGTCAGGTAATGAGTACATTTGATTTTGTTACCTCTTCCCTCATTTTCTCCTACTTTTTCACATTCTGACCCCTTTCCCGCCAAGTTGTAAAGTTCATTTCCAATAGGGTATCTAGCTAATATCACTGTTGAATTAGTTCATCATTTGTCTCACCATTTCTGTGATTCACCTTCCCTCCCCAAATCAGATAAACTTAGATTCAATACAAAGGGTACAGAACTAACAACAACAAAAAAAAAAACAGTGACAAAAGGGAATAAACTGAAGGGAAGGGGAAAGAAATAACTGCAAACAGTAAAATGAAAAGCTCTTGTTTCCATTTCTTGAAGTATATTTATTTATTTATTTATTTATGTGTCAGTTATGGGGCTTGAACTCTGGGCCTGGGCGCTGTCCCTCAGCTCTTCAGGTCCAGGCTAGTGCTCTACCACTTGAATCACTTCTGGTTTTCTGAGTGTTTTATTGGAGATAAGAGTCTCACAGACTTTCCTGCCTGGGCTGGCTTTGAATCACGGTCCTCAGATCTCAGCCTCCTTAGTAGCTAGGATTACAGGTGTGAGCCACCAACTCCTGGCTTGAAGTTCATTTTAATAAGCATCATTTTATATGGTCACATGCACATACTTATTGAGCCATTGTGATTCTCTCCTCAGAATAGTCTCTTTGTTGTCACTGTGAAAATGCTTAGAATGATGTTAAATCACGTCCAATTGTAATTATTTGTCTTTTACTATTCATTGGATCAATTTATAGATTTATAGACATATTCTAGTTATTCTAGTTATGTTTCTTTGGGTCTGGCTTACTTAGCTGAATATAATACTTTCCAGTAGTTCTATATGTAGTTTACTGAGTAATCTTTTAAGAGAAAAAGCAATGATTATAAAGATAGTGCATGATTGGATGAGAAAAAAGTTAGTTCTGTAACTGAATACAAGGGTAGTGGTATTCCATTATGTATATACACCACATTTTCTTGATCCACTCAGTCACTGAGGAGCAACTGGGTCGATTCCATGTCTTAGCTATGGTAAATAATGATACAATGAGCATATATACACAATAGACTTCTATGCTTCCATATCAGGGAAAAAACGACATCATCCATTACTAAGGAAATGTAAAGAATTCGAAAAAATCATATTAAGTGGAGTAAGATAGAATCAAAGAAACATAGGATTCCTGGTTTCCATAATTTGTAATAATTAGTATATGTCTAGGAAAATTCTAGCAAAGGATCACAATCACTCAATACTATGTACATATGACCTTATGAAATGATGCTAATCAAAATGAACTACAAAATATGGAAACAAGAAGTCTTTTGTTTTTCTTAGTGTACTGTATGCAGTTATTTCTCTTTTCTCCCCCACTTTGGTTTATCCCCTGTTGTCATTGTTGATTTTAGTGCCCTTTGTATTAGATATCAGTTTATCTGATTTGGGGATGGAAAGATAAATCACAGAAATGGTCAGACAATGGATAAAGTGTGAACCAACACAAAAATCATATTCACAGGATATTATGTTGGCAATGAATTTTACAACTTGGTGAAGAGGGGAGTTTGGGGGGTCAGAAAGAGGGAGTAAATGAAGGAGAGGCTAACACTGTTTGAAAAGAAATGTACTCATTACCTTATATAAGTAACTGTAACCCCTCTGTAAATCCCTTTTACATGAAAATAAAGAGTACATGGGATTGTTGGGAGAGGCAGATATTTGTTGGGAGTGATGGGAAGGTTGTTTTACCAAGAACACATTATAGCCTCCACAGATATATATTGTTCCACCTGTCTTTTAGTTTGAACTTGGATTACATTCTGTCCCATATTGTGAGTCGGGGGAATTATGATATGTCAGCTCTTGATTAACATAGAGCTCTCTTTTTGAGCATTATACTGAGTAATTTAATATAAGATAATCTAATAGATTAACCCGAAATACATTTAGATTTTAATTTTTGTCTCTGCTTTCATCTCAGGATGCCTGTTATGAAGTAGCTTAGAGGGCTGATGATAAATTAGTGGCTTAGAGTAAGGTACAGTTACTAAAGGGAAAATCATGAGTGTTATCAATTAAATAATTTTATTTTCTGTTTAACTTCACCATATATCCTTCAAAAACTAATTAACAAAAAATATGGATTTACTTTGCTGAGAGAAACAGTTCAATATAAGTTCACCTCCTGATATACTGGGTGGTTTAAAACTGAACGCTTTGATAACATTACAGTATCTTAATATTAGAGCACGAAGAAATAAAGTACTAGGTAGCTTTCTGTCATTATGGGCTTATTTGTAATAAATAATAAACCACTTTGGCCATGATATTAATAGTGACTACATATATTCTCTAGGTGATACTATTATGGGAATCATTCACTCTCTTCTAAAAACATTGTATATTTTAAGATATCAGAAATTAGAACATTTATAGGAAATAATGCTAGTAATAATTCTATATTCACATAAAATGAGTATTCAACATCCCCTCTTCTTTCAAGAGGTAGTGACAATAATGAAAGAAAGTCAGAAAGAAATAGTAGAACAAAGTCTGCAATATGAAATATAAATAAGATATCAGGAATCAGAGGTGAGAATTTCTGTATTGGAGTTTGAATATGAAATATGAATAGAAGTATATCGAACTGAAAGCATACTGTGAAAGTGGGAGAAAAAGTTCTTATCAATGTGAAAATATCTGTGGAAACCACGTAAAGCATGAGAGCCAGCCCAAACTTGTTCCAGAATTATTCATTTGTTTATACATATTCTATATTGATAATTTTACTGATACTTCCCAAGACCTGAGTGAAGCTTTTTAGTAATAGTCTATTAAAGTATGCAATATGTAGTTAAATAGTAAAATGTAATAATCATGAAACTACATTCAAATTATCAAATGTTTGAAAATTGGGTAATTCCAAAAATTATCATTATATACACAATATACACAATTTATACAGATTACTGGAAAAAGTTTCAGGATGTAAATGTTAAGACTGGTAGAATATGGTAATTTGTTAAAATACCAATAAACATAATAGCAGCAGATTATATCTACAATTCATATCCCAGTATGATCATCATACATAGCAATGGTATGTTTGTATGACAGAGAAAGACGGGAGAGAGGAGAGGAGAGAAAAGAAGACAGAAGAGAAGAAAGAATAGATAAGACAGAGGATATATATTGAGGAATGTGGCCTCCATATATATTATGTATTACATATTACTCTGGCTGATAAGCATTGGAATGGCTCACAAATCTAGGTAAACATTAAGAAGATTGATTTATCTTAGGTCTATAATATTTTTAATATCTCCAGTTGTGCAGAGATATAACTTTGGCTGTGTTTACTCAAAGGGAATGTCTGCTCATCCCACTTGTGACCTAAATATTTTTACAAATATTTTGTTTGTGTTTGTATATTATATTTATTCATTAAGAAAAGTAGGCATGTTAGATACTACTTTTATTACTATTTAAAATTGTTTAATATGTATAATATTTTAGAATCTGATTAGCTAATATTTGAATGTCGATGTAGAAAGTCTTTCAGAAAAGGAGGATTTCTTCATTTGTTCTTAATGCATCCTCCTGTAGACTCTTTGTTTTTGATATATCAAAAGGTATTTAAAATAATGCTGTATAAATTTCTTTGAAATATTGACTTAATAAGCTGTCATTTTTTCTTTAGGTATATTCTGTAAATATTTGTAGATAACATGAACCAATGCTTCTAATCTTTGAAGGTACTTCAACTAGATTCAGCTTAACTCATCCTGACATGAAGCCCCATATATTTAACAGTTCTTCAAAGATCCAGATTAATTACTTATGGAGAGCATTCACAAGCATGAGATCACAAAGCTCAGAAAAAATGAAAACTGTTTTATGAGAAGATATTCTCATAAAACTTCAGCTACAAACTGAAGTAATTTAAAATCTGGAAGGATACTTCACAGATTTTCCTCTATACCTTAACACTGAGAAAGCAATACTTTCTTAATCCATACATTGTATCTTGTACCCTGTGTAGAAAAGTAAAAATGCAATCAATAAAAATGTGTTTATTGTCAAAGATACTTACTGGTAACCTATTTACACTATACAAAACTAACATATTTTATCAGTTTCATAAGCATTACCATCAAACACCCTCTTAATAAATTAACTTTATTTCTAAAATAATTTTACAAAGCAATATAATTTTATACAAAGGTTAAACCGCACACAGAAACAAAATAATAGGTTACCTATGTTCACTACTTTTTGAGAATATATAAACAACTTCCTGGATAATGTTAGAGAGTAGATGAATTTAAGTGTTTGGGAGAATAAACTTTGTCTTAATAGAAATTATAATGCCTTGAATCTTAGTAATTAAACATTATGATGGAAAGTGTTATAAGCAAAGTATAAAACAGAAACAATTTAATGTTCTAGGCAGCAACCAAAAGCAAGTGGGAATTGAAGGATATTAACCTGGAAATGCCAAATCTACACTGATTAGGGTTTATTTTGAACAGCTTTTTCTCCTAAAGGTACTCTTTTTGAGTTTCAATGAATTGGGTTCCAAGTTGAATGTACACAAATCCCAAATAAGGGAAATTAAAGAAAAGGTAAGATATAAATTAATGTTATAAAGAATAAAAATTAGAGTATATTTAAAATGCTCAAAATAACTGACTGCTACAGTATATGTCTGTAAACCAGCACTGAGAAGGGTTAGACAGAAAGCTTACAACTTTGAGGACACACTGGCCATTTGAACTTGTCTCAGAAGTAAAATAGCAGCTACGTTTCACTAAACAAAGGTAAAGAAATCTACCATAAAATTTATCAGCTACTAAAATTGAAAACAGTGACAGTGTGAGAAAGAGAAAAAAGGAAGAGGGAAAGGAAGGGAAAAGGACAAAGAAAGGCGGAAGGAATGATTGGGAGTGGGAAAAATGGGAGGGATGGAAGGAGAAAAGAAGGAAAGAGAGAAGGAAGGAAGGAAGGAAGGATGGAGGGAGGGAAGGATGGAGGGAGGGAAGGAAGGAAAGAAAGAAGGAAGGAAGGAAGAAAGGAAAGAAGGAAGGAAAGAAGGAAGGAAGGGAGAGATGGAAGAAGGAAGGAAGAAAGAAAGAGAAGGAGGGAAGGAAGGAAACAAAGTATAAGAAAAGAATAAAGGAAGAAAACAAAGAAAGAACAAAAAAGGGAAAGAAATAATTTTGATATTCATGCACACTAAAAAGTAATGAATTAACTTTATGACAATAAAGTCAACAATGTAGAAGGACAGACATTATTAAAAGTACATTTTATAAATGCTAGAAAATAATTCAAAATTCTATAACAGTCTATATTTTAGTCCAGGCAGCAGCAATACCTAAATTTGGCAAGTAATATAAATAGAAAAAAATTTAAAAAATCTAAGTAAATCAATTGCAGATAGATTCAGAAAACATAAATGCTACAAGGTGAATCTTAAGTCTCAAATCAAATTTGTTATATTAACAGATTAAAAAGAAAAAAATAAATCCAGATGCCAATGGTTTATGCCTGTAATCCTAGCAAATCAAGAGACGAAGATCTGCAGGCCCATGATTGGAAATCAGCCTGAGAAGGAAAATCTGTGAGACAGCAACAAAAATGTGTGAAATGTAGTTGTGGTTCACGTGGTAGAGTACTAGCATTGTGTGAAAAAACTCGGGGATAATACTCAGGCCCTCACTTCAAACCTCAGGATCTACACACACACACACACACACACACACACACACATACACACAAATATTATTTTTTAACAGATACTTAACTTTATCTGCTTTTATGCATAGTTTTAGTCTAAAAATTACTCAAAATAGAGAAAATTCATCAGTTGAATTAAAAGGAAAAAACACCATGAAGCTTAGTGGCTCAATGTTTTATCTACATAACCAGAAAAAAAAGGAGATTTTGTATTCTCACCCTGATTTTAAACTGTATGGGACTTCTAGCTCTATCAATAAGGCAAGAAAAATTAATGAAGAATATAATGGAAATAAATATTCTGTCTCTGTCTCTGTCTGTCTGTCTCTGTGGTGGGGGGGGAGGAAGTTAGCATGCTCTTGTGGCTGGCCATGATTAAAAGTTTATCTTCACTCCTTTCACATTTGTTTCATAGGTAAGCAGTATGAAAATGAGGGAAACTATGGGATCTAGGTTTCTTTGTGTCTGGCTTACTTCATTTAATATGATTTTTCTTTCTTTCTTTCTTTCATTCTTTCTTTCTTTCTTTTTTTTCGGTTCCAGTTGTGGGGCCTGGGCACTGTCCCTCAGCTCTTCAGCTCAAGGCTAGCACTCTACCACTTTAGCCACAGTGCCACTTCCAGCTTTTTTCTTTTTGCTTATGTGGTGCTGAGGAATTGAACCCAGGGCTTCATGCATGCAAGGCAAGCGCTCTACCACTGAGCCACCTTCCCAGCCCAACCTAATATGATTTTTCAAGTCTTTCCATTTCCTTACAAATGGGTTGGTGTCATTCTTTCTGATGGAAGTGTAGAATTCATACATAGTGTATTTTCTCATTCCGTTAAACTATTGAGGGGCATCTGGGTTGGTTCCAAAGCTTAGCTATGGTAAATAATGCTGTGATACACATAGTTGTGTTGGTAGCTTGAGTGTGGCCTTGTTTGTGGGCATTTGGGTAAATGCCCAGAAGTGGGATTGCTGGGTCATAAGGGAGCTCTATGTTTACTCTTTTGTGGAACCTCCATAATGCTTTTCAGATTGGTTGAGCAAGTTTAAATTCCCACCAACAGTTTAGTAGCGTTCCCTTTTGGCCACATGCCCTCCAGCATCTGTTGTTATTAGATTTCTTGATTATAGCCATTCTAACTGGGGTGAGGTGGAATTTCAATGTTGTTTTGATTTACATTTCTTTTATGGCCAGAGATGCTAAGCATTTCTTCATGTGTCTGTTAGCCCTTCTTATTTCTAGGATAATCCTAGCAATATGAGCAGAATAGCTCAATAGCTACATCCATATGACCACAGAACATGATGCTAAGTGAAATGAACTCCAAGAGGTTTTTCTTCGTTGTTGTTGTTTTTAATATACTATGTGATTTCTTGCTTCTTTGTGTTTTCTCCCCTCTATGGTTTATCCCCTGTTGTCACTATATTTGCTTTTGATACCCTAGGTTTTGTATATATGTTTATCTGAATTATGGAAGGGAAGAGGAACAACAAACTGGTGAGACAAAGGACAAAGTTTGAACCAATGCAACATTGATACTCACAAGACGATATGTTCGAAATGAGCTATACAACTTGTTGGGGGGACTTGGGTGAGGGCAAATGAGACAAAATTGAGGAAGAGGGCAACAAGTTCGACAAGAAATGTACTCACTAGCTTAAATAGGTAATTGTAACCCCTGGGTACATCACCTTAACAATAATTATTTTTTAAGGAGAATGTGTCCTTTAATAGTGTTTAACTAAGAAATGTTATTTAAATTTATTTCCCATTCTGAAATCTCTTATCGAAGTGCTCTCCTGGAAAAGTAATAACAACATGTTTTTAGAGCAATTGGAATGGCTAGTAGCAGCATCACACCCTGGGGTCCAGAAGTGGAACTTCAAGAATAACAAATTGGACTTATTTGGGGACCACAGGTTTGTGTACATATTTTTTTTCAATAGAAATCTATGAAAAAACCCAGTAACTAGTACTAATCCATGAATTAAGTCAGGTTTCTTTTTCTTTTTCTATGGAAATAGGGATTTAACTCAGGGCCTTGAACTTGATTGTAGACATTCTACCACTTGATTCATAAATCCAGTGCTTTTGTGTTGATTATTTTCAAAGTACTGTTTCACCTGGCCCATCAGCACGTTAATTACCCTAATTTTATTTCACTCCATGTTACTGGGTTTGACAGATGTATACCATTGCACCTAGCCATTTTACTTCTCCTTCAGCTGGGATAACAGGTGCATCCCAATCATTGATTGAGATGGACTCCCACAAATTTATATGGCAGGAAGTGATCATGTGCCCAAATATCAAAGCTATAACCACATAAAGATTTTAGAAAAACTGAGAGTGGAAATGTGTCGCGACCGCCTGGACCCGCAAGGATGACGCGACAACAGGTTCTTCTTTCAGGTGGTTTATTCAGGACCTTGTTTACAGCTTCTTTTCTCCTACTTCTCTCCTGCCCGCTTCTTCCTTCTTCTTCCTGTTTCTCCTTGTTTCTCCTCCTTGTTTCTCCTTCCCATCTGCCCCCGCGCTCCGGTTATAAGCCTCCTGGATGGCCAATCCTGAAGCGCCACGTGGCATATACTGATAGGGCTGCAAACACGGAAGCAAACTAGGAGCCAAGTCATAGCCATATAAGGAGTTGTTTTTTACAGAGAGCACTCGTCACCGGGAAGACGGAACGCAGGAGCCCGCGCCATCTTAGGTCGCAGCCGCACCACGCGGCCCTGCCATTTTAGCTACAATGTTGCTTTTGCAGCCGTCTTTGGTTGCGGCTCCGCAGCTCTCCACAGAAATGTCTACTTACTCAAGATATAAGCAATACTGTTGAAAAAGTGAAAGTGACATTAGTTCATCAAAAGTAAAAGAACCTCTTTATCAAAAAACATTAAGGAATTGGGAAAGCAAGATCAGTTTTTCAATAGTGTCTTCTTTTTTTTCAGTTGGTCACGGGGCCTGAACTCTGGGCCTGGGCACTGTCCCTCAGCTCTTCAGCTCAAGGCTAATGCTCTAGCACTTGAGTCAGAGCACCACTGGTGACCTTTTCTGCTTATGTGGTGCTGAGGAATCGAACCAGGGCCTCATGCATGCAAGGCAAGCACTCTACCACTGAGCCACCTTCCCAGCCCTCAATAGTGTCTTATAATGTATCTCTAAAATATCTCAAACAAACAGACCAAGAATAAATATATAATAATGAATGTAAGAAAGTCTAATATTAAGATAGACAAAAGTCAGAGATCCCATAATAGAAGAAATGTCAATAACCATGAAACACATGAAAGTTCTGGATTTTGTTACCCAGCAAAGAATGGAATATAAACTTCTCTCTCTGTCTCTCTATCTCTCTGTCTCTTTGTCTCTCCCTTCATATATATATATATATATAAACTCTGTCAGTTAAGAGAGTGTCATTGACCTATGTTAAATAAAAATAACAAAGAACTCAAAAGAATATATTCCCGTATAAACATGCTAAATATTTCAGCAGAATATAGAGAAATTATGAGGACATAAAAAGGATTGCATATTCAATAAGTAAGGCCACACTATTTGACTTTAAAAAGCAAATATTAGAATTGATTTTTAGATCCTACCCTGCAAAAAAGTAATATTATCAAACAAACAAAATGTGAATTCATGAATAATAAGTATTTAGAAGAAAAACAATTCAACTATTTCTCATTATGATTATTAATGAATGCATGGTAAAAATACAGACTAATGAGTTTCACGGGGACATAGCCATACACACAACAGATCATGATTAGTTGAAGTCCACCATCTTTGCTACCATATTGCCTTATCATGTTTATTCTTATCCCTCAATTCATTCTTCTTGCCTAATAAAACAAGTTCTACATTTATATTATCTTTGTTTTCAAGTTTCCAGATAAGAAAACATGCAGCATTTGCCTGTCTGCTTTGTTTATTTTGCTTGACCTGAAGACACCCTATTTTACCTTTTGAGACTATTGTAACAGGACTGGTATTCTTGATTTCTTGATACAGGAAAGTCAATTTTTGTATATTACTATTTTCAATATGTTTGTTTGTTGAAAGTGTTTACCAATACTAAGAGTCTTTCAATGGGGTCTAAGGATTTCAAGTACAGAATTATATTGTAAAGAGGAATAATTTGTCCTCTTCCTTTAACAAGTGTGTCTTTTCTATTTCCTTTAGTTAATTCCTTTAGTTAATTCCTTTGGCTAAGTTTAATATTTTGGATAAGAATGGTCTTATTTAATAGGACAAAATATTAATTTTGTTACTCTACTTAAAGGAACTGTTTTCAGGTTTTCCCCCATCAATAGGATATTGTCTATGGGTTTATCATATATAGCACTATTGATATAAAAAAAACCTTCTATATCTAATTTACTTAGGCATTTTGATCATGAAATGATGTTGAATTTTGCATAATTATGTGATTTTTGCTCTTTATCCTATTTAAAATCTGTACTATATTTATTGATTTCTTTATGCTGAATTATCTTTACACTCCTGGATAGAAACCAATTTGATAACAATATAGTTCCTTTTAAATGTAAGGATTTTACTAAGGATTGTTGAACCTACATCTATCAAAGGGACTAATCTAAAATTTTCCTTTTAATTTTGTCCTCATAAGATTTCGGTCGCAATGTAATATTAACTTTGTAGACTAAGTTTTCCTTCTTTTCTTTTTTCTTTTTGGGTGTTGGACTAATTCTGAGGCTCAAACTCAGGCCTTGACAGATTCCTGGGCTGTTGTGCTAGAGACTAATCACAATTTCACCAATTTCACTTTTGCATTCTTGATAAGAGTTTCAGGGACCTGGTCCTCAGATCTCAGCTTAGAAAGTAGCTGGGATTACAGGTATTAGCAACTGGTGTCTTATTCCTTTCTTACTTTTCAATGCAATAGTTTGAGAAGTATTAATGTTAGTGACAAATCAGATTAGCTCTTAGCTTTCCTTTGTAATTAATCATTTTATTATTTCTTCAATCTTATTATCTGTTATTGATTCATTAAAATTCTTGTATCCTTTTGATTCAAGGTTGGCAAGTCATATGAATAAAAATATTGTCCATTTCTTTTGTCATTTAGTTTACTGAAATAAATTTTTCAGAACATACTTTAATAATACTATGAGTTTCTGCCTTATTTCTTGTAGTGTTTCCTTTTCAGGCTGTATTTACTTGAAGCCAGAGAAGGATTTCTTCAGAATGCAATGAGTATGGCATATATGCTATGTCTTTACTGAAATGAACATTGGCCTTGAATTTCTTCCCTTTTCCACAAACTGTCACTAAGACAATATCACAAGATTTTGTACAAATAGGGACGACAGAGTATTCTCTAACCTATGAAGAACTTAAATTGAAGAAAAATATGACTTTAGAAATTCAAGGATTGGATATGATCTAAATTTTCCTTTGTAGTGTGAATGATAGCATGATATAATTTTGGGTGACAGATCAGAACTAAAAGCCACATGTACTATCATTTTACTAGAGTTCTATCAAAAACAGAATAGTAAGCCATGCGCCGGTGGCTCATGCCTGTAATCCTGGCTAGAGAATACACCAAGTGTGCCATCACAGTACAGAGAGGGCTTGCCTTGAGCTGAAGAGCTGAGGATTAGTGCCCAAGCCCAGAGTTAAATCCCCACAACTGACCAAAAAACAAAAACACCCCCCCCAAAAAAAAAACCAGAGTAGTAACTTGTGGATCATTGTTCCTCTTTTTTGCTTTTGTTTTCTCTTTAGTGCTATCAATTAATGTCTCAATTGAACTATGAAGAAAAACAATTAACTATGAAGAAGTAAGTTTTATGTAGGCTTTTGCTGTCATAGTTGGGTAACCAATATACCTTACTGAATCCCATTATAATTAAAGCATGTAGACAGTACCTAAAATTTTTATATACTGATATTAAAATCAGGCTATTGCAAGAGCAATCCCATATTTTTATTTTAATTTCACAAAATTCAAGATCTGAGAATACTGTGTACTTCAGTAGACTAGGAAGAGAAGGTAATTTCTTCCCACAGGTTCTTCACAGTTCAAAAATACTTCCCACTCATTTAATTGTTCTGCCTGACTCAAACAGATTGCTAAATTGGGGATAACAAGCCAAATTTAAGGATGATGTGAAACTTTTAGAGAGCCACAGGTAGGTAACCAATGCACCTTACTAAACCTCGTTAAAGCAGGTTGACAAACACCTAGTACTTTCTGTTTATTAACATGTAAAAACCAGGCCATTGCATAAGTAATACCATAATTTTAACTTCATAAATTGCAAGCCCTGAGAACAGTTTATACACACACACAATAGACTAGGGATAGAAAGTCACTTCCTTCACCAGGCTCTTCACAACTCACAACAGTAGCTCCCAGTTGTTTAACTGTTCTGCTTAACTCCTGTAGACATCTGAGCCTTAGGATACCAAGTAGATTCATTTCCCTGGATCATCTACATATTACCCAAGTTATAAAGAGTTGGCCGTACATGAAATTTGGTTACTAAGTAGGAGTAGAGAATGAGGAGTAAAGATTAAAACCTCACCTCTAGAACAAGAATACAAGTAATGGAAACTGGCCTCAACCTCTGCCAGCTTTGTGACTCAAAGTGATTATTGTAGCTACTCTCTGTGTTAGTTTACTCATCACTGAAAGGGGACATATTAGTATCTTCTGTTGTTCAGAACTCTTAATAGAATTAAAATGATCAATGCATAAATAACAATGAGAACCTTTCCTGACATTAACAACTATATTGTGACAAAGTATCTCACATAGCAGTTTGCTTTATTTGGGAGTTTAGAATATTCAGTTTGTTCTACATTTTTGTTACTCCTGATTATTGTAAGCCTTCAATATTTGTCCTTAACATACAGAGGATGAGTCTGTGTATTATTATACATTAATTTAAGGTTCTTCTTAAAATAAGAGCATAGTCATTCAACCTCTGAAGACCTGAGTTCCTTAAAAGGGAAAATTTCTGTTTCTGTGCCTCTTGGGCCAGACCAATCATTGACCTATTGTCTGCCTGTCAGTACCTATGTTGGGAGATCAGAGGACAAATCATAAAGAGACAAACATATAGCGGGAAACGCATTAGTCTTGTGAAAATCAAAAATGTCTATACACTTCAAAATGTTTCCATTGCACTGAATCTCAGGACAAAAAGCTAATGTATATGACTTAACTTATGTCCTCCACATCCTCAGATAAACCTGTAGTTAACTAGTAGACCCTATCCCCCATAGTGTACACACTTAATCCACAAATTTATTA
>NW_012267268.1:10599235-10604624 GCF_000151885.1 Dipodomys ordii
GAGCTTTACAATGTGGGTGCGGGGGAGGGGGGGATGGGCGGGAAGGAGAAGGATTGGGATTGGGGGGGAGGGGGGAGGCTTGGAAGGGATATGAAGGGTAAACAAAAGGAGGAGGCCGCAATGCCTGGTAAGAAATGTACGCATTATTCTGCCCATGTAATTGTAATCCCTCTGTACAGTATCTTCACAAATAAAATAAAATAAAATGAAAAATAAAAAAATAAAAGAAATATCATAAAAAAGCTAATGTGTTATGTCAAATTTCACAAACTAGGACAACTAAAAAGAATACATTGTAAAATAATTTAAAAAGAGAGAAAACACTTTCAATTTGTACTTAAATGATTTGTATTTGTCAGTCACCAACATGATTTTCATTTCCTCCTTATGAACTCTGTGATTTCAGATTTTTGTTTTTGTCAGTCTTCTAATTCATAAAATCCAGGGCTGTTGTGATTCATTTCCAATAGAAATTTCCCTGATTTGAAGTTGGAATAAAGAACAGACAAAATGGATTGAGCAAGCAAAAGCTGGAACTTCTGTTCAAATATTGAAGAGAGGTATATCAAAAAGCTTGCTATGTCCTAGGTATGAAGGATGGAGTAGTGAATAAACACTGACCCTTTTCTAATAAACAAGTATAAATTGAAATGAAAAAAGTCATTCTCATCTTTCCCAAAGTCAAGCATTACTCTAATTGAAAGATGGAAGAATATAATGTGCAGCTAAAACATGCAAATACATATCTGGAAAATAGAAAACAATGAATATTACTTGTCAAATTATGGATAAAAGTGATGATTGTTTAAGGAGTTCCATCTTTGAAGATTATTATTTTTTTTTTTTTTGGTATTAGTGCTTAGTCTTGTACCTGGGGTGGGATGTTCTTGCTTAGCTGTTTACACTGAGGAGCCAAGCTTTCCATTTTGGCGTTCTGCAGGTTATTCAGAGATAATATTCTGAGTAGTCTATTTTGTTTATCTTTTAACCACATTGTTCAGATCTTATCCTCCTGAGTAGCTAAATTATAGACAGCATGGGCCACTGTCAACCAAGAAGATGATCAATGTCGGATCTACTTTTAAGATTTTTCTACTAGCCTTATAGTAATTATGTATGTATATGTCATCTGTCTTTACAACAACATACTGATACTGGCTACTTTGAATTTAAGAGATACTAATCTAGCTCATATTTTCAGTTTCAAAGTACTAGATTAGATGGCCTCCATTGAAGGTGAGGATGAGACTGAAAGCAGTAATCCCTTAGTGCAGGAACCCACATAGGAACAAAGTCAGACCTTAAACTTCAGAAGACAGAGAAAGACCTATGGCCTCACAATACTATTCAAAAATATACATTCAATGACCAAAGCATCTTCTAGGGTTCCCCACCTCTTAAACATGCAAAGTGTTTCCCAATCACCTCACCCAAAGACCAAGACTCTAACAAACACAACTATGGGGGGACATGATTGTATCATACACAGTACATAGCAAAATGATTTCTTGACATTGTGCTGATGTGTTCTACAGATTCATGATTTTGATTTGTTATAGGAAATATACTGTTATTTCTATCTTTTTCTCATTACTTTAATTAGATGTTTATTATACTTTCTCACTGTATTCCACATATCTTTATGTCTACTTAGCATTTTCTTTCTTGCTTTATTATAGATGTTTTCTAAGTCTTCTTGGAACTGTAACTCTGCTATTAACTAGTTGTCTTCTGAATTGTTAATTTTGGTTATTTTACTCCTTTATTGTAAAATGGTAATTATAATAAATGCTCTCACTTTCCAAATTACCATAATTGGGAGATTTCTGCATTGGGAATATTTCTGTGTTGGTGCTTGTGAATATTCAAACATCATCATCTCTTGTGTATGCATTCTAAATAACCCTAACACCAAGAATTCAATAGATTTTGTTTCTATGATTGTACCATACTTTGTGGAACTATCAGCTTTAAGAGCAAGAGATCACAACATGAGCATGACTTAATTAAATCTTTCATATCTGGGTGGAGAGGTGTGAGGCGGGTTATAATGGAGAGCATCTGAGGTAATGCCTAGCTTACAACTAACAAAATGGCACCATACTATAAAAACAGCAAGGAAATAAAATATTCTAGCTCTATAAATTAGCTTTAATGCTCAGAAGAGAGTGTGGCCTGTTAACATTATTATTATTATTATTATTATTACGGTTATGGGGCTTGAACTCTGGGCTTGGGCACTGTCCCAGTGTTCTTCAGCTCAAGGCGAGCACTCTACCACTTGAGCCACAGCACCACTTCCGATTTTCTGGTGATTAATTGGAGATAAGAGTCTCATGGACTTTCCTGCGTGGGTTGGCTTTGAACCATGATCCTCAAATCTCAGCATCCTGAGTAGCTAGGATTACATCAACATTATTATTTGCCTTCATAAGATCCTAAGTAAACAGAGTAGTGGAAGCATGTTTTGATTTCTCACCTGCTACTACCTAAGAAAATACAGGAGTGTTAAGTAGTGCACATTATAATCCTTTCAGAAGTAATACTTAATATTTTTTTTCCTCTCTGGATTTGTATCCCTCAATACAGGAAAGTAAAAAGTTTACTTGCTTTCTACCAAATGTGTCTAATCATTTTAATACTTCTGTTAGTGTCAAACAACATGCATAGAGACTTTCAAACCATCATTAAATAAATGTATCCATTACCAGGAAATGTATCTATTACCCTAAGTCAATCTTTGTTGAGATTGGAAAAAAAGCCTCCCATTCCAGGAATGAGTTTCACTTTGATGTCTGAAAAGACAAACACTCCTCCCCCTTCCCCCCAATCCCAGAAATGACAAAGAGTCCTGTGTTATGGACAGGGTCCTGATCCCGTCTTTAGGTTCCTGGTAACCTTGAGACCCAATAGCCTTACAGAGAATAGATGGAATTGTGGATGAGAAATCCTCTGAAAAGTCTAATATATCTGAGTCTCTCTAGAAAAGGACTATTCACAGAGCATTCTGGGTTTTGACTTGAGTCCATGGCAAAAGCACTATCCCTAGAGTGTTGGCTAGAAACAATGAGAGACATTGGTTCTACTAATCAGGGTATCAAAGGAATTTCCTTAGATAAATTTTTCTCCTGCGAATGGAGGAGGGAATTGGAAGTATAACAAGTAAAACCAGGAAGTCCTCACAACTGATTCCTCAAGACCTTAGAGCTCCCAAGGACCCCTACAGTATTAGCTGATTGAGATTCCATTCAAGCTAATGAAGTTGCACAGTTAACTTGAATCATTGCAAAAATAGAGTTACAATACATGAAAGACTGAAAAGACTTGGAACTGTAAATCAGTAGGACTTCATTAAACTCAAGAGGCACCCTATACCAAAGGAAATAATTCACAAATTAAAAATGTCTCATAAAAGATGGAATTTGGGGTAAGCAGCTAATACACAAAATGTTCATAGAATTCCTTCAACTCAATGGCAATATATACAAATAACATATCCCTAGTTGCAAAAGAAAAGACAAAGTGTGTCAATAGATGCCTTCCCAAAGAGCATAAGCAAATATTAGCAGGAAGATGAACACATGTTCAGAATCACCAACCACCAGAGAACTAGAAATGAAAATCACACTTTTGAGGATGAGTATTAACAAGAAAAGAGGTAACAAGTGTTGTCAATGATGTACAGAAAATAAATTCATACATATTGTTTTGGAAGTGGAAATGGAAATATTTTAGAAACACTATGGAAAGACACAGAGAGGCTCCCAATAGAAAGTAAAAAGTAACTGTCCTCTGACCCAGCATTAGCACTTCTGGCTGCATAACTGAAATAAATAAAACTGAAATCAACAGCTTAAACATTGCACCAATATTTAGAGTCATATTATTCATCATAGCCAAATTTTGGAACAATCTAAATGACCATCAAGAAATAAATGGATATACAAAATTTGGCATGTATAAAATGAGATAGTAATTTTCAACCATAAAAATGAATGAAAAGTTGATATGTAATATAACATGAAAAGCCTTGAAATCATTATGTAACATGAAATATACCAGACACACAAGAACAAATATTGATTCCACTTATATTGGAACCTGACATAGACAAATTCATAGAGTCTGAAAGTAAAACAAAGGTTACTAAAGTAAGAATGTAAGAAATAATAGTTATTACTTAATGGGACAATTAATGTTTGGAATGAGAACAAAGTTTTGGATACAGATAATGTTGAGTACAAAATATGGCACTGACTTTTACTTTTACAAATAGTTAAAGTGATAAATATTATATATTAACACATTTAACCAAAATTTTAAAATTACAGCAAATTTTAAAAGAATCAATTGACATACCATACAAAATCTTTAACTTATATAGTTATAATACATAATAAAAACATATCAATCAATAAAAAACAAAATACCATATATATATATATATATAGTCAATTCAATTATTAGTAACTGAAGCAATGAGAAGACAATTACCATTAAAAAAGTAAAAACTAAACCTAGTAACTAGACAAGTAGAAGAAAAATAAATTCATGCCCATCCCACAGAAGTATACACTGAAATAGTACTTATGGAGGCAGGTTGGCAATAGTGTCCCCTCAATAACTACAACAGAATAATAAGAGAAAAAATAAAGATAAAATATATTTTTCCAGTAGTACTAATTATACATCTTACAATAGGTTCTTTGGAGAAAATGTGGTACATCGGAAGATGTTCATTATAGCATTCTTAACAATAGCAAAAATACTGCATAAGCTCTGAAATAAAACTGACATAAAAACCTTTGAAAATATGTAAAACAAGCATAAGTACTAGGAACAGGTTGTACAAGCCCTCTAGGGAATGCCTGCCAGTCATTGACCTTGCACAGGGTCAAAAATTATAGAAAGAAAAGCAATACACATGATTAATTTCCAGAGTAATGCAAGTTATTTCTGATCATTACAATTACGAATAATGACCAATTTATGTAGTTATATTTGTGAATTCATCCTGGCATATTTATTGTATGTGTACAGGATTTTTTTATGTTGTGTATATGTATGCTTTAAATTCTTTCAACCAATTGTAACATCTTTGTAGTGTCATTGATAAGCTCAGTTGGGTGCTGATTGACCATGCCTGTAATCCTAGCTACCCAGGATGCTGAATCTAAGGATAGTTAGGGCAGATAAATCTCAGAAAATTTTATCTTCAGTTAACTAACAAAAAGTAGTAAAAAATAGAAGTGTGGCTCAGGTTGTAGAGTATCAACCTTTGGCAAAAAAGTTAAGGAACAGGGCCAAGGCCAAGAGTTCAATCCCTACTACTCTCTCTCTCTCTCTCTTTCTCCCTCTCTCTCTCTCTCTTTCTCTCTCTCTGTCTCTC
>NW_012267268.1:10604829-10608209 GCF_000151885.1 Dipodomys ordii
CTCTTCAGCTCAAGGCTAGCACTCTACCACTTGAGCCACAGCGCCACTTCCGGCTTTTTTCTTTTTTGCTTATGTGGTGCTGAGGAATCGAACCCGGGGCCTCAGGCATGCAAGGCAAGCACTCTACCACTGAGCTACCTTCCCAGGCCACAATAAAGAAAATATTAAAATAAGTTATTGATTATGTATATTAAGGAATAGTGTAGTAGTTAAAAGAAAAGAAACAATTCTGAGGTTTAAGCTATGTAATAGAAAGTTGTATGAAAAAAGCATTAATAAATTGCAAAAAGTAGTAAATTATAATAAAATAAAGTTTAAACTTAAACCTTTTATGTGTAGAAAATATTTAAATACAAATATGTAACAAAAATACACATTTACTCTGAAAACTGTTACCTAAGGTCTTTTTGTGATTTTTGTTATACACACCGGTGCTTTTCTGTCATTAACACAGACACCAGATGAACAAGTATAAATTGGGCTTGCAAGTTCACTGAGATGAAGAAAATTAAATTCATTTTACCTGCTATATTTGAACCATAAATGTATATATTTTACCTGATTGAACCTACAATCTAGTATATGCTAGGGAAGCACTCTACCCTTGAGCTACATCTTTGCCCTTGGAAATTATATATAGAATCTTTTTGTGTAGTTCATGTGTGTCTGTATCTTGGTATACATCTGAACTTGACCCTTTGACCTGCCTTTACCTCCAAGTGCTAGAATTATATTAATACTACCTTACAAAGCTTTGCTATATTTTAAGTAAAAAGACATTTAATAATGCAGTTTCTTAGATGTACTTTAAAACAGTGTTTAAAATACAACTTTGATTACATTGTATTTAGGTTAAATATTAAACAATGGGAATGAATTGATTGAATTATAGTATACACCCAAATTTGCATGGCTTTTAAAATCACATCTTAGTAATGCTTAGAGAAAAAGTACATTATATAATACAAAATAATAATAAAATAACAATAGGAAATAGTTTGCCTCTGAAATAAATGTTTATTAAGTAGGTGGAAAACTCAATAAATTAGCATAGAACATACTTTGTGCAAATTTTCTTTTACACATTTACTAATTTTCCTTTGCAATGGTCCATTATTCCTGTCCAATCAATGTAAAATGAATATATAATTACATCTCATATATATTTATATATATATACATGTTAAATCTGGCATTTTTATTTGCTGTCAAGTATACCACAACTATTATCTATCTTTTTACCATTGAGAAGTCTGTTTTATCAACCATTGACCCAATAAAATAATTTTTCAATTTCCTTAATGCAGACAAAAACTTTAAAGGAAGAGAAGATCACCACAGAGATGTAATTGTAAATCTATTCTGGACCAAGTACTGGGTGATTACAAGTTTGACAAGGTGATTAAATATACCACAAGGTGTTAACATGCATCTTGCAAAGAATATTGAACCTTCAAAGAGTCCTGTGTATTCTAACTGTCCTTCTGAGAACTTTCAGGGAATTGCTTTCTCTCTTGAAGCATCACACTAATTTTAGAAAAATATCACTCATGAGGTTAAACATTTCAACAACTCTTACATGCTGCCCAACATTTGAACATCTTAGTTGAGGGAAAGCTCATTGACTTCTGAGATGAGTTAATTTTCTGGAAAGCTGTTAAGAGAAAATGCCAAATTTATCTGATATTCTTTCATTTTCATTTGTGAAATAGGTTAGCTCAACATTCAGTAAATAAATATTCTGACAATCTCTCTTTAAGTGAGTAGCCCATTAAACATATGAAGGAATTTTCAACATTTCTGACCATAAAGGAAGTGCAAATCAAAACAACATTAAGATTACACCTCATCCCAGTTAGAATAGCCATTATCAAGAAAACTAATAATAACAGGTGCTGGCCAATGTGAATTTTATTATGGTATTTGTGGAAATGTAAACTTGTTTAATCACTCTGGAAAGCAGTATGGAGAGTCCACATAAAACTATACATAAAACTACCCCTATGTCCAAACAATTTATCAAGTAAAACACAAACAAAGTCTACTCTAAAGCCACCAGACAACCATATTCATTGCATTATTATTTACCATAGCCAAGATATGCAATCATCCTTATGCCCCTCAATGGATGAAAGGCTCAAAAAAATATGGTATGTATGCACAATGGAATTATACTCATCCATCAGGAAAAATTATGTTGTACAATTTTAAATGGAAAGACTTGAAAACATTACATTAAGTGAAGTAAATCAAACCTAGAGAAACACAGGTTGCATGTTTTACCTCATTTTTAGTAGCTAGAATGTGCTGATAAATATATACATAAACACACTGAGTGGTATGCGAGCAGTTACAAATGAATTAAGTGAGATATTATAGAGTCTATGTGGATAGCTCAGATTGTATAATTTTGCAGAAATACTAAGTCAAAGCCCAAACACCAGGAAATTGGTACATGAAAGAGGGGAGGGTTCGGTAAAGGGAAATGGTAGATGAATGAAGCAGGGAATGGGAGGCAAAGAATTTATCATATATACCACAGAATTTAGACAAGGGAAGGGATGAGTTGAAGTGGGGTGAAGATATTAAAAGGATAACACAGAACAATATGTATTTCATTCATGAACTGCTTTGTTGAATGCCAACTCCTTTGTACAACCACTTAAATAATCAAAATATTCAATAATAATAATAATGATTTAAGGGAGCAAACAAAAACCATTATTCTGAAAACTCTTGTCCTATTGTCACCCTGAGCATGAATATTTTCTCTTCTGTATAAGAACACTTTGTTCAGTCAATGTTCTCATCAAAGTGTTACCTTCATCTGTGTGGGAGGAACTTCTGGTATTTACTGATTGCTTGAGGAAGCAATCCTGATCCCCAAGCACCACTCGGTTTCTGTGAGCTATCACAGAGTGTGTCCCCAGAACACTCTTCCTCATCCTTCCTATGACATTTTCCAAGTTGTTCTGTAATTGTCAGCAATTGTCCAGTCTTTAAAGAAAACTTGGCCAATGACAATATTCATGTGTCCACTTTGATACCTTTCATGGTTTTGAATTCCTGGTGCCAGGTATAATGAATCTTAGAAATGGATAGCAAACCATAAATAAAGTGTTTTTTTTTTTAATTTTGGTTTTTGGGGTTTTTTTTGGCAGTTGTGGAGCTAGAACTCTGGGCCTGGGTGCTGTCCCTCAGCTCTTCAGCTCAAGTTTAGCGCTCTACCACTTGAGCCACAGCACCACTTATGGTTTTCTGGTAGTTTATTGGAGATAAGAGTTTCATGGAAACACAACAAATCAAAGAAAGGTTGGACAAATGGGATTGCATGAAGTTGCAGAGCTTCTGCATGGCAAAGGACATAGCTAGCAAGATCA
>NW_012267268.1:10609374-10623668 GCF_000151885.1 Dipodomys ordii
AAATTAAATTAAAAAAAAAGAGTTTCATGGATTTTCCTCCCTGGTCTGGCTTTGAACTGCAATCCTCAGGTTTCAGCCTCCTGGGTAGCTAGGATTAGAGACGAGAGACACTGGCGCCCGGCTAAAAAGTGTATTTTCAATGTGTTGCTCCAGGAAATTACCTCCAAAGATTTTCTCTTGCCTATTGAGATTGTTTCTCTATTGAGTCAAATTGGCTTTTAGTATGAGTAATTATAACCTAGATATCAAGACAGCTCTATTATCCAGGCCTGCCAGTAAAGAACATGATGAGGGGCTGGGAAGGTGGCTCGGAGGTAGAGTGCTTGCCTTGCATGCATGAGGCACTAGATTAGATTCCTCAGCACCACATCAGCAGAAAAAGCCAGAAGTGGCTCTGTGGCTCAAATGGCAGAGAGCTAGCCTTGAGCTGAGGGACAGTGCCCAGGCCCAGAGTTCAGGCCCAGGATCAACAGAAGAAAGAAAGAAAGAAAGAAAGAAAGAAAGAAAGAAAGAAAGAAAGAAAGAAAGAAAGAAAGAAAGAAAGAAAGAAGGAAAGAAGGAAAGAAGGAAAGAAGGAAAGAAAGAAAGAAAGAAAGAAAGAAAGAAAGAAAGAAAGAAAGAAAGAAAGAAAGAAAGAAAGAAAGAAAGATTAAGATGAACTTCTATGACTGTTTAGAATTATCTTTACCACTCAGATAAACTTGCCTTGGTAAACAAACCTTCAATATTTCACTTCCACCTGCTTTTGTAATATATACCAATAGTGAAAGTGAAATGGACTTATTTATTCTATCATTTCTCTTCTGGTGTGCATTTTTGGCATCTGTGTTTCCAAAGACATGTTTTGAAGAAAATACAGAACACTGCTTGTTTGGGTGACAGTATCTCTGAACAGCTTTAAGAAAAAGAAATCTCATATATTATTCTAGTTACAGACATTGGTTTATATTCAAGTTATAAAGCTGGCAATTGCTTATATCCTGGGGTTCTCCAGAGAATTAAAGGTAGGGATTTCATAGAAAACCTCCATTAGTAGAACATCACAGGAAGAGACCAGTGGTAGTTCTCAGCATGCCTGGAGGAAAATATATCCCATGATGGGGCTTTTTAGTCTGTACATGTGATTTATCAATATAGTCTAACAAAATGCTTTATTAATGCAGAAGGTGTTCTGACTTTAATTTATTTTATATCTTTTACTGCTCAGGCCAAATACTTTACTAATTATCACATGTGTTTCAATGACTGAGGCATACATTAACAACTTGACAGGCTGCCCATTAATCTACATATAGCCATCCTTGTGCTCTTTGCTGATGGAATTTTACATTTTATAGAGCCATCTTTGAATTTTGATGATTTGGTTTATTATTGCTAGCAGAGAAGTTGCCTTCTTGAGGGAATGATTTGCCCATTAAAAGCGATATGCTAGAGTGATTGGGATGTGTTTTGATTCAGCAATTGAGTTTATAATTGTATATACTCCACTAATCAAGATGATTTCTTTGGAGAAAGAAACACTGGATCTTGTGTGCTTATGTTGGAAAAATTCTTTTATTCTTCTATGTATAGATCTCAAACAAAGGCAAAACATTCTTAATATCAAAATAAGTAAAATTTATAGAATTATGTGATATATTCTTTATTATATACCAAAGAATGTCTTTGGAGACTGGAAATAAAAAGATAAGAAATATGTTCAGAATAAAATTCTGAGAAAAGGCTTTTTCAGATTCTAGGTGCTAGATTTATATAATGGTCATTTTTGTATGCCAGTGCTGCATCTAGAATTCAGGGCTTGTTTGTTGTCCCTGAGTTTATTTTCCCACTTCTCAAGGCTAGCATAATACCACGTGAGTCACAGGTTTACTTCCTGTGTTTTGGTGGTTGACTAGAGATAAGTGTCTCATGAACTTTCCTCCCTGAGTTGGCTTCAAACCATGATCCTCAGATCTCAGCTTCCTGAGTGGCTTGGATTGCAGGGGTAAGCCACCAGCACCTGGCTTTAATGATCAGTAGCCCCTTGACTATTTTCAAGACATAAGAACTCATGTGTTCCATAAAGAGAAACAAAGGCCTGATTTGACCTTTTCTCTCCTATTGTCATGCCTGGTAATATTTTTATTGCTCAGCCATTTTCATGTGAAAATCACAAATCATTTTGCTTTAATATAATTTCAGTCCAGCATGTGCTTAAATATTGATTTGAGCTCTCTAGTCTGTATTTTCAATGGGTGAGGCACAATGCCCTCAAAGCTATGGTTGGAAGGTACACATGAAAAGTGGAGAAATATCAACCATTGATCAGAAGTCAGAGTATGAATTTTTCATTAAGTCTAGTCTTCTTGAAGAGGAAAACAATGTCAAAGGGAATGTTAGTCTCAACAGTCACCAAATATATCAGTTTAACATATCCTCTACTCCCAATACTATAATCAAAGACTTGTGTGTCCCAAAAAAGACTTCCAATTTCTTTATGCCTGTACCCTCATCTATACACTGGATCATAAGTTTGCAGCTCAGAGATTCTTTTCAAGAGTATTAAATGAAGACGTTTTATGCATGTAGTATCTGATTTGTAACGTATATCTGTAAGATAATGAAAAAGTGATTGTTACTAATACTATTACTGGAAAAAACATAGAGGAAAGAGGGCAGATGGCACATCTGAATAAAGCAGGCTTTGTAAAAGAGATAGGTTTGATTCTGATTTCGGATAGAAAAGTTTGTTTATTGAAATTGAACCAAAAATGATCAATGTGAAGGAAAGGAGATGTTAGGTACAGGAGATGTAGGGTACAGAGCACATGATTATTGGAAATGTCTAGTATATATAAGGAATTTTTTGTCAGAATGTGAGCTGCACCAAAATGCATATGATTTAAAAGTCAACCTTAAATGATGTTGTATTGATACCAGATTTTAGCTGGATTTACAAAACTTTACTTGCCAAGAAGAATTACATACTGACTTTGTGTGTGTGTGTGTGTGTGTGTGTGTGTGTGTGTGTGTGTGTGTGTGAGCGTGCGCGCGCACACGCGTGCTGTGGTACTAGTTCTTGAACCCATGATCTAGGCCTTTAGTTTTTTCATTCAGGGCTGGCTCTATTTCACTTAACCCACACCTCTATCTCTAGCTTGTTAGTGGTTAATTGGTAATTAGCATCTTATTTTATCCCTCCATTGGTTTCTGAAAGTAACACATTTAACATTAAAATCTTCTCAATGTGGCTATGATTCATCAAAGCCATGATAATCTATGTGCAGATGTCAGTAGGAAACTGCTCTCTGGCCAAGAGTCTTTTTCTGATCTCTGAAGTTCCCTGCAAGATGACTAAGAGATGATCCCTAGGAACTTGCATTGAAAGGCTGCTGTCCACTGTTGTGGGTGGCATTAACTCTGAACAGCCTAGATGGTGAGGGCATAGTGTTGTTGTGGAGGGCTGGGAGGGGACAGGCCTACTAATCAAGTCTATGTTTATGGATGGGAGTCATTGTAATTTCCTTCCCAACCTAACGAGTCTTCAACATCTTATAAAAACAAAACAAGCATTTTTAATGGTAAAATTGAATAAACAACCTAGACATTGAAATTTAATTAGCAATACAAGCACCCTAATTGTGACTGTGGACTGCAAATTGTGTTTCTTCTGAGATAATGAGTGTCCAAGCAGTGTCTCATGAAATATGTTTCCTATTTTATGAAAATGTGGACTTTACATGAGACCTGAATTCATAGCCTGCAGTATTCACTTGGAAGTATGGTACCTAATTGAGTATACTGGTGATGCATCTGTCTTTCAGAGTCCTTCAGCTCCTCATTCCATGATTTACTGATGCCTTAATCAGGCATCTCTTCTACTTGAAGTGATCCACAATGATCCTTACACTGGAACAAAACAAACATTAAGACAAGGAAACTTTGTTGGTTCTTTTTGACTTCCTAGGAAAGATAGTAAGGCTTAGCACTAGTAACTCTGCATTAGATCAAAGAATGAAATGAACCCTTTTACTATCCTATGCCCACCAGGCTAACAGCTCATTAAGAAAATTATTCCTTCTTTATTTAGATCATTTTTTGTTATTGGACACTGGAGTCCCTTACCTATAATTCTATTTAGGGGGCTGAGATCTGAGAATAGAGGTCCAAAGCCAGGGTAGAAAAGTAGATGAGACTCTTTTCTCAAGTTTTCCACTAAAAAGCCAGAAGTTGAGTAGTATACCACCTGCCTTGAGCAAATAAATTAAGGGAAAGTGTCCAAGACCTGAGTTCAAGGCCCAGTACACACACACACACACACACACACACACACACACACACACACACACACACACACACACATTTCAAACTCATTTTGCTTTCAACTTGAAGAACCAATAGAGGTTACAAGTGCTTCTTCTCATAATTCAGGAGGGAAGTAAAACTGAAGGGAGAAAAACAGGTTAAATAAGCTAACTGAAATTATACCAGGACACTATATACACATCCTCATGCTGTGTATACTCACAATCTGCTTTGAAGTTAAGAGTCTGTTTGCAGGCAGCTGATCCGACCCAAACATCACTCTCAAATGTGGAATATTGATGCCAAACTTTCTACAGATATTTTGTTATGATATCTAATGGACATTTTGAAACTCAAATGCCTAAATTGAATTGATAATTTCTCTTCCAAATTTGCCCCTTCTATAAACTTCTTTCACTTAACAATAAGCCAATCAATTGTTGTGCGTATTCAGGCTGAGTAGCTTAGTTATCATGGCTACATCCTTTTCTAGCCTACATCATGGGAGTTTTGCCAGGAATCTTCAAGCTCCTTGTGATGTTCCAGGACTTTGAGTGGTCCAAGTTGACAAGCTTTCTTCCTAAGGAGTGCTTTTCCCTTCTCTAATTTGATACGTAACACTATCTGATCACCCATCAAACAACTTTTCCTGGCAGTCCTCTTATAAAATGGACAGGAATTCAGGCAGTTATCAACAGGCAGATCAAGTCAAGAGAAAAGATACTTGACTGAAGAACTCTTTTCAGAGAATATCAAAGTTGAAGTATCTTAATGGTCTCTGGGCTTATCATGTACACCTCCCAGCTTAATGCTTCCTTGTCCCACCACACTTAGTGTCTCCCAAGCCCTTCTTTCCTTGTTTCCTTCTAGGCTTCATTGGGACCCTCTCCACTCTGGGCTGTTTTACTGTCTTAGGGTATTTGGATTTTCTGTTGTCTCAGAATAGCAAGGTCTCCCTGATTCTCCATGTAATACGCCCCATGCTATATTCTACTCCCTTTCAGAGTAGAATTTACATTCTCAACAAGATGGCTCTACTGATATGATGTCCAAAGAAGTCTTGTCCTACACAACATCATTTTCCTGCTTTATTTTCCTTAGTGTCATGTCCTCATCACCTTCAAATTATGTATTTTCTTTTCTTCCTTTGCAATCTAGATTTCATGAGAGCTACTCTCGTTCTTCTTATTAAATTTGATCATTTGCCATACCTCCAGTGTCTAACATATAATATACATTTAGTGAATGGCTGAATGAATAAATGAAGCAATGATAGGCAATTAGAGAATGCAGTAATGGGAAGTATCTTGCTTCTTCAAACTTAGTAGATATGAGGTCAAATAAAATGGGCATTGGTGCCTCTCACAATAGGATACCATAGTTTTCCATCTCCTTAAAATTAGCTGTGCGCATGGAATACATCTGGAAGAGGATAGATAAATGGAAGTGAAATGCCTCCCTTTCAGACAGAGCTTTATAAGCCAAGCCAATTTACACCTGCCATTCTCCTTTTTATCTTGCTTCTGCAATCACAGAATGTGGAGCTCTGTCATCTAGAAACTGAGGGAGGACTGGATACAGCACAGTCTACCATGCTTCCCTAAGAGAGAACAACCTCATGGATCTTATATATAAAGCCAACTGGGTTTGGACAACTGCTCTGTCATAGTTGTCCACACTTCCCTAAATCTAACCTGACCTAGCATCTACCTATGACACAATATCTGTCTAAGGAGCATTTTCAGTGAATAAATATGGAGAGTGAAAGGTAAGGAGAAAATAGAGGAAAATAATGAAATAAGAGTAAATAATTTCTGATTTTTTTAAAATCTTTTGTGGAACAGAAGAAGTGAGGCCTTAAATCTATGAAACTAAGAATAAAGCTGGGGTAGAAGACTGACACTAAAACTGAGTGGTGGAATGCTTGCCTGACAATTATGAAACCATGGTGAGTTCCATCTTTAGTCTTGCAAATAATATTGATAATAAATAGAAAGGTTGCTATATGTTCAATGAATCTTAGTAATCAACATTGTCAGTCAACAACTAACACTTCTTGCTACGGTATGTTGCACACTATGAAGTGCTGACAATAATTTTAGGCTCCTATCTAAATATGTTTTCTTTTATTTATGGATTCTTTGACTTTGGATAACTTATTGAATCAATCTGAGCCTTTTTTTCTTTTAACAATAAGATTAAACTAATAATTATACCTATCTTGGAACACACTTTTAATGACCAATCGTAATACCCCCTACAGGCTCTAGTCATTAATTGGGGAATTTTATGGTTGTAATTAACTGCTATTTTATTTTGGTTATTGAGTCCTCACATCAAAACTATGAAACGTGAATAACTATTGACATATGTAGGGACTTAACCAAACGCTTATATAAATAAAGTCATTGAGAGTGGAGAAGACCGCCCAAAATATGATGGAGAATGTCATTACAAACGTCACCCCTCTGTGATTGGTTCCTCTTCAACAGCAATACATATTAGATAATGAATCTTTCACATGCTTTTTCTGACTTTCTTCAGTAGGAGAAAAATCCAAGTCTACCCTCCAAGTTCTCCATTCTGAGAAATGCACAGTAAGCTGGAAAATTAACATGAGGACCATGAGTAAGAACAGCAGGCACCCTTGGCTCACGTTGAGGACAGCAGGGTCCTTAGACACTTCTTAGCCACAATCTTAGCCTTTGTTTATGAGGGAGACTTCAGCAAGGCAAGCCAGACAGACAGATAAAGGCACTGACTAGTCCTAAATTACCAGCACTGGTAGGACTGAGGCTCCATTCCACTCAAGCAGAGAAACACTGTGGGTAGGGAATAATCAAGCCTTCAGGTTACTTAAGGGCCAGCTGGGAGAGAAGGCTCTGGATTGTGCTCGGGCTCCTAATTCATAGACTCTTATTCTGCTTGTTTCTATTAATCCTCATGCCTTTACATTTTTCATAGCCTATGTTCTTCTTTCACATGAATTAACCCTCAATTTAAGTCATTTTAAGACATTTAGATCTCTCATTTCTATGCCCACAAGAAAGACTCAGAGAGTTTCTCTGTCTATAAAATGGCAACTAATCAGTCAACATATTCCTTCTGACCCCTTCAATTTATGATGCTTTCATACATTTTTCTTTGAGTTAGTAGAAATCAAGCTAGCCAAGACTGCTCTAGTCATGAAGATTGAAGAGAGCCATTTATATTTCACTCCAGATGGGTCCTGACACAGGATGTTTTGACTTATAAGTATTTTTCTTTTCTTTCTTTTTTTGCAAAAATATAATATAGAGTGATTTGAGTTCCTAAAAACCTATACTTGGGCCAGATTCCAGTTGCTCAGATCTACAATTCTAACTGATCAAGAAATAAATGGAGATATGGAGGATTAAAATTCAAAGCTAGCCTAGGCAGAAAAGTCTTCAAGACTAGCTTCAATTAACCACCAAAGACAACCTAGAAGAGTAACTCAAGGTTTAGAGCACCTGCTGTGAACTAAAGAGTTTTAAGTAAGTGTGAAGACACTGAGATCAAGTCCCATGACCTAAAAACAAATAGAGTAGTAAAAAATCAAAGCATATTTTATATGCGTACTTGTGATCAATTCCCAGGCTAGTGAAATGAGATGCCACATTTTGTTTGCTAGGAAGTGATAATGGTGGTCAGCCATGTGACAGACTGCAAGGATATCTTATGTAAGACAGACTGAGTTGAATGATTTGCCCAACTATAGGCCAGTGTAAGTGTACTGAGCATATTTAAGGTAGACTAGTCTTAAAGGTTTACTTAGATATATTAACCATACCACTAACTTAAGAAATCTCAAGCTACAAAAATTTCATCAGGAAGTAATCCTAAAGAGCATCATCTGAGTGTATATGTGTGTTTGTGTGTGTGAGATAAGGCTAGATAAGTGCATATGTCTTTATGAAGTAGTTTTATATTTTATTTTGATTAACACACTTTCCCTGGGCTGCAGTTATAACTTACAGGTAATCCCTTGGCTCAGCATATCTGAGAACTTGGGTTCAAACCCCATTGTTAAAAATCAAATTGTCCCAAAATATAGAAGCTAAAAACAACACACATTTTTATCTCACATTTGTCTGAGAATGACTTCATTAAGGGCCCCATATTAAAATTTATCACTGTCTATAATATTTTCTTTGGTCAAAGTCTTGATATAAGAATAGCAGGTAGACAAAGTATTTTAAAAATTCCAATGTGTAACTTTTGGTGACTTTCCACTGATTTTGTGAAGCAGAGTATTTTATTAATGATGATATTTTGTTTAAGAATAGTTATATAAAATTCCATTTGGAATACTGTTGTGGATATTGTCTTTAAAGACATTATACATTGCTACTCTCTGAATTTGCAAAGATATTTGAGAGAAATAAGTCACATACGAGGAAGAAAACTTAAAAGCAATCTTTAGTTCAATGATCTTACAAGGTTAGTTGTATCTTTTGATCTAAACTTCTTCTAAACTTACTTTTTTGAAAAATCTCTGAATAGGACCTAGAAAGCTAAATTAATAACATTTATTGTCATTATATTGAGATGCCAACACTAATTGGAAAATGTGTTTGATCATAAAAATCCTATCAATTTTCTCTATTTTCTGTAATGAATTTGTAATGAATGGTTTATTAGGTGAGAGCAAAGAGAAAACTATGCATATTTTTGTCCACTGTACAAGGACAAGTTCAATCAACTGTACATTTATTCAGAAACCCTTAATATTTTCCTTTTTTCTCCCAGATTAGAAATCTGGCTTTGTGTTGATAAACAAAGTCATTGTTAAGTTTACATAATTGAAAAGGACAGCATATTGCTATTTATAGATAGAAGCCAGGATTTTTATCATCTGGATCTAAGCCCCACAAAGTATATCTCAATGTCAATTAATTTAGGAGAGATAGAAGCTGCCCAGAGAAATGCATTCACATCAGCATTTACTATGAAGTCCACTATTTTGTGATTAGGCCTCTAGTTAATGACAAAAATATCACTGTGGTAGCTTAAACCATGAAAAGTATGACTTGATAATTAGCTCAGCTATTCATTTATTGCATATGTGAGTGGTTGGTTTTTATCATGCATTCTTCTTAAAAAGTAAGATTACTAGAAGTACAAGTTGTCATGTCCAAAACGAGCTTTACAACGTCGGTATGGGGGGGGGAAGGGGGAGAAGGAGAAGGATTGGGATTGGGGGGGAGGGGGGATGCTGGGAAGGGATGTGAAGGGTAAACAAAGGAGGAGGCTGCAATGCTTGGTAAGAAATGTACACATTATCCTGCCCATGTAATTGTAACTCCTCTGTACAACATGTTCACAAATAAAATAAAATTAAAAAAAAAAAGTAAGATTACTCTTTGGCACAGCACTCTGTCCAGCATAAATATGTGTAACTTCATACATTTTAAAAAGCAAAAACAGGAGAAAGATTTACAATAGGATGTACACACAGGAACCTTAACAATCCCAATAGGGATGCTAACTTTGACAATCAGTTTGGAACAGAGCTTAGAATTCTCTTACAAAATTATGCTTTCTTAGGATAAGATTTGGCAATCATGCTCCTGAGTGTTTCCCCAAACAGTTGAAAAATTTATGTATACTAAACTTTCCCATGGATTTAGGATAAGTTCTATTGAGCAGGACTAGTTGGAAACAACTAAATAGTCTTCATCTATGAAAGCTAAACAAATTGAAGTTCATCCTGATAATGGAATATTATGTAGTGTTTAAAAGAAATGGACTATCAAGCCATGAAAGGACTTAGAAGACACCTAAATCTATACTAATAGGTGAAATAATCTAATATAAAATGGCCATATGTAGTATTATGACAATCTTTAAAAGGCAAGGCTATAGAGATAATTAAAATATCAGTAGTCGCTGGAGTTTATCTAGGAAAGATCATACATATGGCAATTAATAATTTTTAAAGCACTAATTATTCTGAATGATACTACAATGTGGAATAAAGGTTATTTTATCTTTGTTCACATCCAGCAGAATTTATAACAAAAATGAATCATGTTATAGACTGTGATGTTTAGGTGATAATCATAGTACTGTAGGATCATCAACTATAACAAATGTAAAGCCCTAGTATAGGTTATGGAGACTACACGAGGCTGAGCCCAGATGTGGGGGTCAGGAGGTATGTAGAACTCAGTAACTTATACTCAGTTTTGCTGTGAACATTACCCTCCCTTCTTTTTAAAATTATTCTTTTTTGGGGGGCAAGGGGGAGTCTGGTCATGGGGCCTGAACTCTGGGCCTGGGCGTTGTCCCTCAGCTCTTCAGCTCAAGGCTAGTGCTCTATCACTTGAGCCACAGCGCCACTTCCGGCTTTTTTTTTCTTTTTGCTTATGTGGTGCTGGGGACTTGAGCCCAGGGCCTCATGCATGAATGGCAAGCACCCTACCACTGAGCCAACTTACCAGGCCAGAAAATGGGTTTTACATGCAGTTGGCCCTCACTATGCCACAGTTCACTTATTGCAGCTTCATTGAATCATGGGTTTTAAATAAACTATCTAATTGTGTTTTGCAGAATTTTCACTGTATGGCAGGATTTTGAGGTATATAGGTATTCAAATAATATTTATGATTTTAATTACTTTTGCCTAAAAATTTAGAATAATATAAAAATATAAACATGTTAATTCAAACATATTAAAAGAATATTAAGTGGAAATAAAATGCAGTATGTATTTCATCAAGTAGATGAATATAATAACCTACACAATGGAAATGTAGTATGTGACTACCAAGGAGAGATTGTACTGTACACAGTACCCTATTGGTTGAGGGAATTGAAGGCCACCAAGCACAGCACTGTTTTCTATATCCTGGGCACTGATTGGCTCAGTGACTGAAGTGTTGGTGTGTTTGCGCTCCCATACTGTTTCCATATGTTCAACATCTCCTTGTCCACTTCACATTGACATCTGATCACTAAGCATAGTATTGCACTGCAGAGCTATACTTCTGTGAAATTTTCATAAAATTTTGGATTTGTTTCAAGCCCTAATATGCCACTCAAATCTTATGAATCTTCTAAGGCTTCAGTGCACCTAAGCACCAGAGGACAAGGCTTACCATCAAAGATATGTTAAAGTAAGCAAAAGCTGTAGGCCACCATTACCAGGTCAATGAATCTGCTATTGGCTACATAAAGAAAGAGGAGAAGAATATTAAATCTATGGCAATGATGCCTTTTAACAAGACTGCAAAGACGATTGCCACTTCTCTCAATACAGCCATTGTGAGGATGGAGTCTTCAATGGCCCTGTGGATAAATGACTGCAAGCAGAAGAATATTTTATTGTATACCAACACCATCTGGACAAAAGCCAAGAAACGTTATGATAGTTTTGTGGAAAGCCTGGAAGTTCACAATGGTGAAGAGGTTGAAGATGTGGACCATGATGCAGAAGCAGGACCGTCAAGTGCTTCCCCAACCAGATTCACCCCATTCAGTACCAGCAAGGGCTGGTTTGACAAAATTCAAAGATTCTTTGGACTCAAGAGCACTTTTCTGCATAGAGAAGCTGACTCTGTGGATACAGCCAGAGCCAAGGACTATTTGAAAAATGTGTTAAAATCCATCATGGAGGAAAGGGGCTATAAGCCTGAACAAGTTTTTAACATGAATGAGACAATTCATAAAGTGAAGAAGAAGGAAGTGGTGTTGTGGCTCAAGTGGTAGAGTGCTCGACTTGTGCTGAAATGCATGGACAGTGCCAAAGCCCAGAGTTCAAGCCCCATGGCCGATCAAAAACAAAACAAAACAAGAAAGTGAAGAAGAGAATGAGGAACATGACAAACTATAGCTTGGAGAAGAGGAGGAGTTTGGCCTAACACTTGATTATCTTTCAACCATGATCAGAATGGCCAAAGAACTTCAGGTAGTGGCTGAAGAATGGGACCCTCAGATGCTTTGTTTGTTGCACTTCATCAATAAAATCAAGAGTGGCATGTCAGTTTATAAAAATTTTCTCACTCAGAAGAAAAAGCGGCACCAGCAACTCTCCAAAACTATGTTCATCACTCAGGTGAAGAGATCAGTTACGCCTATGCCTTTAATGGATACATAATATATGGCCCAGGGTGAAGATGCTGCAACCACCTGACAAAACACCTGATGAAGTGGTACCTTCAATAGAACTGTAATGCTCTTCTTGACTGTGTAGTACATTCATTTCATCGTCATCACCTTCATTGCCATCAGTACTGCACAGCTACATAATTCATGATCTTCATCATTCAAGTTGTAGTATACATCACTGGTGAGTAGTCATATAGAATTTATATGTTATTAAAATTATGTAAGTTCAAGAGTGGAGAAAGTGTTTAAGAGCATATGAATTGTTTATGAGTATGGGAAAAGTTAATAAGAGACAGAAAAGTTTATAGGAGAGTAGGAAGAGTTTATAAAGCCTTAAAATATATAAATAATAAAATGAATATAATGCATTGCAGGTCTTCACTTATTGTGAAGGTGTCTGGAATGTAATGCCTATGATAGACAAGGGATCACTGTATATAAAAAAAGCAGATAGGTCCTTTTTTTCAATTTTGCTTTACCACAAATGAATGACTTAATTACCTGCATGGAACTGAGCCTTTATAATAGCAACATATGCAAGAGTACATTTGCTCAGAAAAGAGTGAAGTCAGGCACAGTATTATAGCAATGTTAGAACTCAGTCTTCTCTCTCTTTCTCTGTTTTTCTCTCTGCCTGTGCATGAGTCTCTCTTTGCTTTTCTCTCTTGGTCTCTCTTTCTCTCTGCCTCATAATGATTACAAGGACTGACTATATTTCCAACAGCACATTCCTTTCTGGAGAAGCTGAGCAACATTATGGGAAGATCAAGATAATTACCTACAAGAGCAGGCAAGAGACATGTGAAATCCCTCAGCAGAGATCTCTTCAACTTGAGAATTCCAACCCCAAACTCTTAGTGACCTCACCAGTTCCTTTAAATCTATTTTAGAATTTAATGATCTACTAATTCTTTAATGCTCAGTTTTGATATTGATGGACAGTTGAAGCTCATCACCATTTAAGCATGATTCCAAAATAAACATCAATACAATAAATAAACTCAATGGAAACAAAGAACACTACAAAACTATCATCATCAAACCAACAAATGTATTACTAACTTTCACAGAAACAAGTGTATATGATGTTTAAAATAAGATTTGAATGTTAAAATAAGCAATAGTCATATATAAGAAACAATCTCTTTGAAGTTAAGGTACATGGAAAATTGCATAAACATAAAATCAAAAGTATAGAAATAAAAAACAGAAAAATATGGATAATTTTTTTGGAACTTAAACTTCCCAATAACAGGGGAGAGTGAGAGAGAGAGAGAAAGTGAGAGAGAGAGAGAGAAAGAGAGAGAGAGCACGCCAAGAAATAGATTTTTAAAAAGAAAAATAGTAAACAAAATGTCAGAATGTGATGGGAAAAGATTTAAACATTATATAGAAATAAAAAGATGTTATTTTGAGATTAAAAAGAGGTCACTTTGTTTCCAGAATAATGAGTATGAAAAATACCTTCACCCAAACTTATTGTAGTAAATCTTAACTAATTAATAATAAAAATAAAAATGCCTTAATACAACTGGAAAGAAAATATGGAGATTTAAAATTTTGGACATCATAGTGGTGAATCTTTTTTTATCAGCATATGAAGCTAGAAAAAATAGAAAAAGTTGTCCAATGTATGCTTCAATGCTAGACAAAATTGTAAAATGTACAGAAATAATGAATCTATTAATATTCAAAAATATGCCCATGTATTACTTTTAAGAAATAGCATGGTATGAGTTTCATTTAAATGGAAGCGTATGTCTTTTTTTTCTTTTTTTTTTAGTATTTTTTTATTTTATTTATTTATTTTTATTTGTGAACATACTGTACAGAGGGGTTACAATTACATGGGCAGGATAATGCGTACATTTCTTACCAAG
>NW_012267268.1:10629128-10649960 GCF_000151885.1 Dipodomys ordii
GGCCTTCCCTCCTCTGCTCCCTGAGAAGGAGTGAGGACGTTGGGCTTCTACTCACGCCGAGTCTTGGATCCTGGGTCGTCTCTGGTCTGCAAACTGCAGGATGAAGATGTCCGCTCCTTATCGGTTCTTGCTGGTGTTGAGTAGAATCCTCTGGCCTGCTGAGTCTGGCTCCTTTGTCCCGGACTCTCTGTGTGAGCGCTCAGGTATGGCTTTGGTCTCCGCCACTTGCGACCCTGCTGCCGCCACCGTGGCGGCTGCTGGCAATTGCTCGGGTGTGTCTTTTTTGCCTTGGCTTCCCTCTCTTGTCTAACTCTCTGTCCTGTGATGGCACACTTGGTGCGATTCTCTGGCTTAGGACTGTTCACTGGAACTCTGAAACTGCTTTCTATGGATGAGCTTGTTCAGATTCCAGCTTCTCCTCCGCCATCTTTGAAGGTCCCATTTGTTCCTCAGGTTTTTGCAAATGACATGATTTTGTCATTGTGAGGAGCTGAATAATATATTCCATTGTTTATGTTTACCATATTTTCTCTGTTCATTCATCCACTGATGAATATGTCTGTTATTGCAATGTTTTGGATATTTGAATATGTTACATAGAAATGTAGTTAACAGAGGAATGTAGGTATCTCTTTGGCATAAGAGTTTCAAATCCTTTAATTATGTCCTTGTTATGTTAAGTAAAATAAACCAATCACAGACAAATAATTATCACATGTTTTTATTCATAACTGAAACTAAAATGGATAAACTAAATTGATAAACTAAACTAAACTAAAATGGATCATGTTTGTAATCTTAGCTACTCAAGAGGCTGAAATCTAAAGTTCAAGATTCGAAGCTAGGCCCACCAGGTAAGTCTTGATCCTAAATTTGTCTAACTAACCAGTAAAAATCTAAAATTAATTGATCATTATAGCAAATAATTATTTGTTGATATTGACCATACTAATAAATTAAATTTTAATCAAAATTACTAAACTATATTTCATAACACTATTCAGTATTTGACCTTAAAAAACGAGTCTTAGAAAACTGGGACTAAAAAGAAGCTGCCTAAACCAAAAAGCAGAAAATGAAGCTCTGGCTCAAGTCAGCCTGAAGTGTATTAAAAGCTAAGGGACAGTACCCAGATCCTGAATTCAAGCCCTACCTCTGCCAGACACAAAAGCTGTATTTACAAAAATTATTCCCAAATGCCACATTTTGTTTTAGGGTTTGAACTAAGGGAGATTTAGTTACTCAAGTCTGTAAAACATGCAGTCACTTGACATAGTAATTAGGAAGGAAAACAAAACAAATTCTCCCATTATTTTTTTGCTTTCTACATAGAAAGCTTTAAACTTTTGCAAGTTTAATAAAGAGAAGCATACCATTGAATATGCAAATGCAGAAGAATGTCGGGTCATCACCCATCTTTATTTACCTGAGATCCAATTATGGTATGATCTTTGGTCCATACTTCCTCTGATCTAGTGTCCAGAGATTCCCCAAAGTCTACCAGTTTAGGTGACAAATATTATTGACACCCTATCAAGAAAGTATCTATGAATAAATTAATCAAATTTTTTGCCAAGATCACAATGAAAAAAACTATCATAATGTCTTAATGTCATAAAAGTTGTATGAATATATGTGCAAAATGCAAAACCTAAAGAAACAAGATGAGAATCATGAATATTCTTCCCAGAACTGTGTGAATTTAATGATACTCTAATGCAAAACTCAGCAGGATTTAATTACAGACATTGATATGTCAGTTCAAACACTAGGGTGTGTTTAAATGGCTGGGAATCCCCAAAGAGGATATTGTGAGGGCAGAAAGGAAGGATCATTTTTTTTGGGGGGGTCCGGTCATAGGGCCTGAACTCTGGGCCTAAGTGCTGTCCCTCAGCTCTTCAGCTCAAGGCTAGCTCTCTACCACTTAAGCCACAGCACCACTTCCGGCTTTTTTCTTTTTGCTTATGTGGTGCTGAGGAATCGAACCCAGGGCCTCAGGCATGCAAGGCAAGCACTCTACCACTGAGCCACCTTCCCAGCCCAGCCCAAGGATCATTTTTTTTTTGAGCTAATAAGACCTAGAGATAAACCACTACTTCTTAGGATAGTTGCATGTTTTTATCAAGGTCTAAGAGAGGGCAGGGTTTGAAAATGCATAATTAATATAGAAAGTTAAAAATGGACTCATTGATATAAGAAAATTTGTTACATTACCATATTTCACACAGTGATAATGGGAAAGTTGGCTCTTTCTAGATATAAAACATGAATTCATACTCCTAAGTCACATAGTTATGAAAATCAATTCCATATAGATTTAATATCTACATAAGAACTAACATTTGAATTTTTGAAAATATGGAAAATTAAACATTTATATATGGAGGTATTGCTCAAATAAAATACATGAAGTGAAAATACATTCTGAAAGTATTGAAGAACTTGAGTTTATTAAATTGTAAATGTTCACTGACACACACATTAAAAAATCCCAAAGGCAAGCCAATGATTGAAACAAAACATATTTGCAGTGTGCATAATAAAAACAGTATACCAGGTGCACACTTAGTATTCTAGCACTTGGTGAACAAACTAGGAGGATAATGAGTTTGAAGTCAACCTAGGCCATATAGCAATGCATTCTGTAAAAAAAAAAAATGGAAATGAGTTGATAATTAACTGTCTTTTAAACTATCTTAAATCAACAGGAAAAAATAGTCACAAGTATTATAGAATCATTTGGTTATGAAGAAGTCATCTAAATGATCAGTGAAAAGTGTTCACAGTTTTAATAATAATAGAAATATAAATAAAAATGCACCATAAAGCAATTTGATTATATTAATTCTGACAAAACTAGAAGTTGGGCATTACCATGTGTTGAAAAAATGTATAACAATGAGAAGAGCTCAAGCTACCTCACTGTTGGGATTGTAAATGTATCTATAACATTTTCAGATAACTATTTTCATAGGATTTACCATAACTGAAAATGAAGAAAAGTTTGACATATCAGTTCCATCCCTGGGAGAAACTGTTGCCCCTGTACACAAGAGGGATGAGAACAATTATGCTATTATATTTTAAAGGAGGCAAATATCCCACAGAAATGTCATTTACCTCTTGCATAAATTTCTGGAAAAAAATGTCAGTTTGATTAAAAAAACTTTTGAAATTTCTTAATGAAAGTTCTATAAACTTCTTGCCTTAGTTCCTACAGCATGGCATTTTTCTTTGTCATTTTGTCATCTAAATGACAATGCAAATCTCCTGATTGTTATCATAACAGTTGCTGTGTGTGACTGGATTGAGAATTACTTGCTGCCCTAGTGTAAAAAATAAGCATATAAATAAAATTGAATCATCTTTTTAATTATTAATTCAAAGCCAATGGTTTTTAGTTGGTACTAGTGTTAGTCAGCTTGGCACAGCTGTAATCAAAACACCGGAGATTTGATTTTTTTTTAAAAGGAAATTTACAAGAGCAACAATTCATTTTGCCTAATGATTTCACAAGTTTCAGTCCATGGTAACTTTGATCTCAGAGGAAAACAAGCATTTCAAGGAACATATAGTGGAGAAAAGCTGGTGCCACCCTGGTGGCAGAGTCAGAGATCATGGGACAACACAGCCTACAAAAGATTTTATGTTAGTGGCTTTCATCCTCCAGCTAAGTCCCATTTCTACCAATTCCATCACCTCCACAGAGGCATTTATCCATAATGTCAGAGACATCATGATGAACCTCTAAATGCTCACTCTGAACATTGTTCAATTGGAAACCAGACTTTCCATACTCAGAACTTTGGGGAACAATTATGATTGAGATCATGCAGTTGTTAAAGTAGCATCTAAGTCAGCTGCAGTGGCGCAAGCCTATAATCCTAGCTGCTTAGGAGGCAGAAAAGAGAACATAGACCAGTTGAATAATAAAAGTTTTCAGGATTCAATTTCAACTAATGGCTGGGCAATATGGTATACCCTTATCATCCTCAACAACAGAGGAAGTCTAAGTAGAAGGATTGCGGTCCAGTCTGGGCATAAATGAGAATCTAATTTGAAAATAAATGAGGCAAAGTGAAGCTAGGGTTGTGGCTCACTTGATAGAGTATCTGATAGCAAGAGAGGAATCTGAAAGAAAGTGGCTTAAATCATTACATGATCTGATCTGTGATTGCTTTGGGCCATTCCTTTCTTCAATGGGTATAAATGCCAAATAACAGTTAATCTGGCCCATGAAACCTGTTCTTCTTGCCCGCTGATCTGCTCAGAGAGTTGTGAATAAGACAATCAGAGTCCTTTCACAAATGCAAAGCACAAGGAAAGTGACTATAGGAGGTTAACATCTCTGTCATTGTTCTACATTGAGAAGACACAGACAAGTAAGTGACCAAATTCCACCCGTGTGGGCAGGGAGAATGGTTCTGGAAAGCAGGGTGGGGGAAACCTGCAGAGCTGAAAAGGCCATTAAGGACAGACCATCTTCAGGAGCTCTCCACAGGGAGAGTCAGGTTTTCTCCTTCAGATGCAATTGAATCTTCTTTAAAAAAAAAAAAAAGAATTCCATAGCCTATTCCCTAGCTGTTTCCTCTCTCTTTTATACTGTTGTTTTATAGACAGGATTGTTCATTATCTTTGCAAATTATGGTGATTAGTCCTGTTTTTGAAAATTGCGGCTAATTGTGCCTGCAGTTGAAAGCATCCAAGCAAAGTTTACTGCTGAAGTTGTTAGTGAGAGCTATGAAGAAACAACCTTCTTAATGCCATGGAGACAAGGACTCGGGAACTCAGGACTGGTATGCACTGCAGGGCTGAGCACCATGTCAAACATGGACATTTTTTTTAATATTTTTTATGAAATCAGCTCATTAGTTATGAGAGAGGAAAAATGGGAACATAGATAAGGAACTGATATTTTCTTAAAATCACCTGCTGATGCTCTGGGCAAGTAGCTTTGGCACCTCTAATGAAATATGCTGACATTTCAGTCTCCTCGATTACTGCACAAGGAGGTTAAACTCTTCCATGGTTTTTCATGAGATAAGACTGTGGTGTATCAGTGTGTTATGTAAATTGCAGACTAATATATGTAAAGTACTTAATACAATTTTAAGAATATGTTCAGAAAATAAAACTATTATTGCGGGGTGGAAATTATTCCAGTCTAGCTATTAAATAGCTGAGTATTTGTCCTTATATTTTCCATGACCTTGAAATAGGTTTGTCCCCAAATGTATCTTCTTGTATGGGAAACAATAAGGATGGAGTAGGTCTATCAAACAACATGGAGAACCTGGCCACACAGTTGCTTGAGGGATTTGAGAAAGAATAGTGTTTTGGTAATTGAGTCTTCTTCAGCCTGTAAATTTCCTTCCTATGAATAAGCAATTCCTGACCCTAGCAGAGAGTATTTGTGGCTTAACAATGAGTTATTTCCATTGCTTTATCTTGTCTAACACAGACTGAATGTTTCTCTGTAGTGGAACTGAGTCTCAAAAAGTGTGAAGGAATATTACAAATCTTGGTCACCAGGCTCATTCGACTACCTTTGGTCAATAGTTGACTTAGGAAAATAAAATAAATCAGCTTTGATTTATGAGATGTGAAGTCCTTAAGCTTCTGAAATACCTTCATTGCCCCCCCCAAAGAAAATTGTGAGGAAAAAAATCTACTACCATCATTTTTTAACCTTCCTTCCAAATTGGCATTGGCTGAGAGAATTGTCACCTGAAACTGTGATGAAAAGGTAACAAGAATGCAAACAGTCTAAGGATAAAGGCAATGTAAACACTAGACCTGGAATGTACATTCATTATTGTTATTTCTCACCCTATATCCAGGAGATAATTCTATTGTAAAGCCTACCTTTCCCTACAGACCCAAAGAAAGAAAGATGACTGTTTCCAAGCCTTTCTAGGTTTTAGGGCAAAGACCAGGACCTAGTCTCTGCCACCAATTAGATGCATCTATGTGCCATTTGGAATCTAGAACTCCTGATACAAACAAGGGGAGGAGAGTGAAGGAAGACTGAAGCAGTCCCAGCACCTCCCAGTCTCTCATAGGCAGGGAATATACCAGAAGTTTCCAGAGTGGCATTCTTCTAGGGTGAAGTCGCTGAGATCCCAGTAGCCATTCATTAGATTTGGCCAAGCTTGGATCCTCAACATTCTCCAAAATTAAAGACTTTACCATTATCCTTTCAGTGCTTTCCTTCTTAGTTACTATAATCTCAACATTATCTTATTGTAATGAAATGACAAAAGCAGCTAGTTTGATGGGGAAAAGTTTATTTATTTATTTTTCAACTTTGGAAATTCAAAGTCCAAGACCCAGTGTGTGTGTGGTGGTGGAGGTGTGGGGATGGGCATTAGTTTGGCTCCAAGTGAGAGTAATAGCAATTTTAGAAGATAATTGTCACATGTCAACAAAAACAAGAAAACAATGGATAGATGGCTGTGGTCTGTAATACTACCTATTCAGGGGGCTGAGATCTGAGAATACTGGTTCAATGCCATCCTAGGCAGAAAAGTCTGTAAGATTCATATCTCCCATTAGCCATCAAAATGCCAGAAGTGGAGCTGTGACTCAAGTGGAGAATGCCAACCTTGAAGAACAAAGCTAAGAGACAGCAGTTAGGCCCTGTATTTAGGTCCCAGTACTGGTAAAACAAAACAAAGCGGAAAAACAGAAAGAGAAGCACAAACCACTTCAAAGTCAACCTCCCAGTGATATGGTCTTCACACTAGACTTGTTAATGTAAACAACACTCAAATTTTTAAAATTTAATTTTATTGTCAAGTTGATATACAGAGCGGTTACTTTTCTTGTTGAACATTTTTACCTCCTCCCTCATTTCTCTCCCACTTCTATGTAGGAGCTACAAGTATATCTATTTTTAAAGAGTAAAACAAGAAAGTGCTCAACACCAGACCCCAGTACGAGGGAATCCAGTGAAGACTTCCAAACGGCTCCCACTCCAACCTGCCTCCCCAGGTAGCTACAGAGAAGGAGAAGATCCAGCAATCACCACCATATTTATATATAACTTTTTTCTTATCTTCATCTAGATCTCTAAGCTATTCCTTACATAACCATTCTTCGATTTCTTTTCTACTTCTTACACTTTGAAACAAGGTCTCAATTTTCTTCCTAATACATATACCTCTCCTCTAAGCTGTTCTTATCCCTCTACTATCATTATACCCAATTTTTCTTCTGAGCCTAAATTTATATCTCTTCAATCCTAACCCTTCTCTTCTCCATCTTCTCCAGTCCATTGATTCCCTAACAGTTTATATCTGACTCAACTTACAGTTGGTTCCATTTTGATTGAATACAAGGGGCCCATGTTGTTAACCCTAATGTGCAGACAACTTATCAGCCAAACCGAGATTGTCTCACAAGTTACAAGGATACATAATCTCTACCCCTGAGCCACAACATCCCTCTCCAAGCAAAGAAAAAGAGAACTAAATAGGGAAACACCTACCCATAATTCTGAAACCTTAAGATCTATACATCTACATGACACTGAGTTTGGTTCCTGCCCTAAAAGACTGTCCTATTGTCATACCAATGTGGTTCTTGTCTCCAAATAGGTAGAGCTAACCACAGAAACACAAGAAACATGACCAATCAACTAACCCCAACATCATCTTCACATAAAGAAGAAGTTCCAGAATGACCTACAGGATAATGCTCAAGATATTTTAAAAGCATGGTTGGTAAATCTGCTGAATGAAAAATTGGATGCCCTGCACAGGGTTATTAGTCAACATGACAAGGCCAACCAAAAGCTAACAGGTAACTTTGTGGCCTGCACAAATAAAAGGTTAAAGTATCTCCAACAGAAGGAGAAAGAGTCCAATGAAAAGATAGAGACCCAGATAAAGGAGTGGAAAGAGAAGTCCGAAAACCAACTCCAGGAGATCAGGCAAGCTATTGAAGACTTAAAAAAATAAAAAAAATGAAACCTCAATAAAGAGCTGACCACCATTAAGAAAGACCAGCAAGAAGGATGAGAGATAAAAGATAAACAGCAAAGTAAAAAGCATTGAAAGCAGAATGGAGGAGGCAGAAGACAGCATCTCTGAGGCAGAAGACAGTTTATACTCCATAGAGAAAGAACACACAGATATCCATAACAAAACCAAGAAGCATGACACATCACTGCAGGAAATGCAGCATACATTCAGAAAGCCAGAGGGCCTGGAGCGGGAAGCCAATGGATTAGGAAATAGACCAGACCAAAATAGGTCATACAATCATCACATTATAATTCATACAGGATAAATCAGGATCAACAGCCACTAAGAAAAGAATTCTTAAAGCTGCCAGGGAGAAGAGAACAATCACCTATAAAGGTAAACCAATCAGAATTAGCTCAGACTTCTCAGCAGAGACCATAAAAGCAAAGATGGCCTGGAAAGAGGTATGTCATGACCTAAAGACAAATAACTATCAACCAAGTATAATCTACAAGCTAAGCTCTCATTCATAGTAGAAGGACAAATAAAAACCTTCCACAGCAAGGAAAAACTGTACCAATACATTGCTACCAAAACTGCTCTAAAAAATAATCCTCAAAGATGTTTTACACATAGAAAACAAACAAGAAGAGAATATTGGCAATGAAATGGTTCACAAACAGAGAACTACATAATCACAGCAAGAACAGCCAAGGCACAGCTCCTTAAAAAAATGATAAAAAAGAAGGGACAGACAAAAACATCTCAGTCCTAACTCTCAATATTAATGGACTTAACATTCCAGTTAAGCAACATAGATTGTCTAGTTGGATCAAAAGCAAGAGCCTTCTATCTGCTGTCTTCAAAAGGCACACCTTGCCCACAAAAATATATTCTGAAAGTGAAAGGCTGGGATAAAACCTACCAAGCAAACAACCCCCATAAACAGGGGGCAACTCTGCAATCCTAATATCAGATAAAATAGACTTCAAATTAAAACCAATGAGAAGAGATAAAGAAGGTAACTCCTTCTTTATGATTAAGGGATCTCTCCTTCAGGAGGATATTAAAATTCTAAATATCTACTCACCAAATAACAGACCACAAAAATTTATCCAAGAAACACTACTTTCCCTCAAATCACACATAGATACAAAAACAATGATTGTTGGTAACATTACAAACCACTACCCTGTTGGATAGATCAACCCAGCAAAAACTCAACAGAGAAACTTTGGATCTTAATATCGGCATAGATCAACTTGACTTAATGAAATTTACCGAATATTTCACCCAGTAGCATCAGATATACTTGCTTCTCAGGAGCATATGGAACATTCACCAAAATAGACCACATTCTAGACCACAAAGCAAATCTGTCCAAATTCAGAAAAATTGAAATTAGGTCCTGCATTCTCTCAGACCACAAGGGAATAAAATTAGAATTCAACACCAAAGAAAATTCTGTAACACATGGAGGCTGACCAACAAACTGTTGAACCACCAGGGTGTCATGGAAGAGATTAGAAAGGAAATTCAAATGTTCATGATATTTAACAAAAATGAACACACAAACTATCAGCTCCCCTGAGAAACTGCAAAGGCAGAACGAAGAGACAAGTTTATACCTCTGAGTACCTATATTAACAAATTGGAGAGATCTGAAACCAACAATTTATTGAGGCACCTGAAACTCCTTGACAAAGAGCAACAAGCTAAACCTCAATCCAGTAAATGGAAACAAATGATTAAAACTAAGTCAGAATAAATTGAATTAGAGCCCTAAAAATCTATAGAAAGAACCAACAGAAAAAAAAAGAGCTGGTTTTTCTAAAACATTGATAAAATTGACAAACTCGTAGCAAATCTTATCAGAAAAAAAGTAAAGGCACCCAAATAAACAACCTCAGAAATGAGAATATAAATATCACTACAGAAACAACTAAGATTAAGAGCATAATTATGGGATACTTCTCAAACATTTATGCTAATATATAAGAATCTGAAATATATGGACAAATTTCTAGCAAATATTGAAATGCCCAAACTAAACCAAGATGATTTAAACCAAATTAAAATCCCATATCAAGCATCAAAATAGAAACAGCAATAAGAGAGCTCCCACCCAAGAAAATTCTAGTACCAGATGGATTTACAGCTGAATTCTACAAGGCCTTAAAAGCAGAACTCACACCAATATTCCTCCAACTCTTCAATAAGCAAAAGTTCACTACCAAACACTTTCTATGAAGTCATCATAACCCTCATCCCAAAACCAGAAAGGTACTCATGTAAGATAGAGAACTATAGATCCATTTCTTTGATGAACATAAATGTAACAAAATTTTGGCCAATCAACTTCAACAACTCATCAAAAAATCATCCACCACAATGAAACAGGTTTCATTTCAGGGATACAAAGCTGGTTCTCTATACAAAAATCAATTAATATAATTCATCACACCAACAAGACCAAGTACAAGAACCACATGATTATCTCAATAGATGCAGAAAAAGCATTTGACAAGATCCAACACTGCTTTAAGATGAAGGCCCTGGAAAAACTAGGAATCCATGGAATCATCTGAATATAATAAAGGCTGTGTATGAAAAACTCACAGCCACCATTATACTTCATGATGAAAAGCTAAAGCCTTTTCCTCTAAATTCTCTCCACTTCTCTTCAATTTAGTATTGGAATGCTTAGCTACAGCAATAAGAAAAGATGCAAGCATAAAGGGGACCCAAATAGGGAAAGTTGAAGTAAAACTCACCCTCTTTGCAGATGACATGATCTTTTATTTAAAGAACCCCATGGTCTCCACTCCCACATTACTTGAGCTGATCAGAAACTTTGGCAAGGTAGCAGGGTATACAATCAGTGGCTTTCTTTTATGCCAATAACGAGAAGAACATGGCTGAATTAGGAAAGCAACCCCTTTTGTAATAGCCCCACAAAAAATAAAACACCTAGGAGTTAACCCAAGAGGTATAGGACCTCTATGATGAAAACTTCAAAAACCTGAAAAAGGAATTAAACAGAACTAAGAAAGTGGAAATACATCATGAAAATGGCAATACTGCCAAAGGCTATATACAAATTCAATGAGATACCTATCAATAACCCAACCTCATTCTTCAATGAAATAGAATAATTTATCCAAAAATTCATTTGGAAAAATAAAAGACCCCAAATAGCAAAAATATATTTACCAGAAAGAAAAGCACCAGAGGAACATTAATTCCAAATTTCAAACTCTACTAAAAAGCCATAGTAATAAAAAAAAAAACATAGTACTGGCACTAGAACAGACCTGAGAACTAATGAAAGAGGACTGTAGACTGACAAATGAACCCATATACCTATAACCACCTAATCTTCGACAAGAGAAATAAGAAAATAGAATGGAAGAAAGACAGATTTTTCAGTAGATGGTGCTGGCAAAATTGGTTAAACACCTGTAGAAAATTAAATTTAGATCCATATATATCACTCTGCATCAGAATCAACTCCAAATGGATAAAAGATCTCGAAATAAAAGTAGACACCATGAAAACATTACAGGAAGGAATAGGAGAAACTCTAGGGCTCCTTTGCACAGGCTAAAATTTTCTTAATAGAGACCCAGAAATACAACAAATCAAAGAAAGATTGCACAAATGGGATTGCATGAAACTGCAGAGCTTCTACATGGCAAAGGATGTAGCTGGCAAGATCAATAAAAAGCCTACGGATTGGGAGAAGATCGTCACTAGCAATACACAGGACAAAGGTCTCATATCTAAAATATGCTTAGAACTCAAAAAATGAAATCCCCTAACAACAAATCCTAATGCCATTTTCACAGTGCTAATCCACCTTATCCAGGAGCATGGGAGGTTTTTCCTCCTCTATAGTTCTGCTTTAATTTCCTTTTACAAATTTCTAAGTTTTTGTCATAGATGTCCTTCACCTCTTTACTTACGTTAACTCCTAGGTATTTTAATCTTTGTGGGGCTATTACAAAAGGAGTTGCTTTCCTAATTTCAGCCGTGTTCTTCTCCTTATTGGTATACAGGAAAGCCATTGATTTCTGAGATTTAATTTTATACCCTGCTACTTTGCCAAAGTTTCTGAACAAGTAACTTGGGTATGGAGTCCATGGGGTTCTTTAAATTCAAGTTCATGTCATCTGCAAAGAGGGAGAGTTTTACTTCATCTTTCCCTATTTGGATTCCCTTTATGCTTGCATCTTCTTATTGTTGTAGCTAGGCATTCTAATACTAAGTTGAAGCAGAGTGGAGAGAGTGGACATCTTTGTCTCATTCCTGAATTTAGAGGAAATGGCTTTAACTTTTCACCATTGAGTATAATGCTGTCTGTAGGTTTGTCATGACAAGTACTTTGTTTAGATAAAACAAAAAAAATTATATTTTACTGTTTATAATAGGATTTAACAACAGTAAACATAGAGTTCCAAAAAATGTGTGTTTTCATTAACTACATAATGTCAGATTTGGAACTACCCTGACATGAAAAGAGCTCTCACTCACTAGATCCTTGCTTTAGAAAAATGTGACCAATGAGTGAACCCTACCCCTGCAGAAACGTCATTATATACTTCATGTTTTATGATGAAAGCAGAGCTATATGTCAATCTGATGAGATCCTTGAGACTCAGAGAGTTTAGTTCATAATCACTAAACTTGTATCAGATATGGAATTAGAACTCAGCCCAGAAAATCAGATGTCTTTTCTCACTTCTTGGATTCATTCTGTAAAAGCAAAGATATCTCCTTACAAATGGGGCAATGTCATTTTTTTTCTGATGGAAGCATAGTATTCTATTGTGTATATATAAAAACATTTTCTTGATCCATTTATCTTAGCTATGGTAAATAGTCCTGCAATGATCATGGATGTGCTGGTGGCTTTAATGAGGCCTTGTTTGTGGTCATTTGGATAAATACCCAGGTTCAGGGTTGATGGATCATAGGGAAGCTCTGTTTAGTCTTTTGAGGAACCTTCTAGAACTTGGAAAACAATTATATTAATTGAAGGAAGACAGACCCAAAAAAATATAGGCTACATATGTCCCCTTGTTTGATATAATTAGCATGTGCCTATAAATCTATACAAGTAGATCTAATGGATAGCCAAATAATTACGATTGGACATGATTCACTAAAAAATACTCTAAACATTCACATAATATGGATAAAGGAAGATAGTCTTAGGATAGGATCACATAAGCTCAGTAACTATGTACTTATTCTATAAAGTGTAAAATGATGCTTATCTAAGTGAACAAGAAATGGAAACAAGTGGGTTTTTTAATTTTAATATTTATGGTTCTTTGATTTCTTTCTTTCCCTTTTTTTTGGTTTATTTCCATTTTTCCCGGTATTTGATTTCTGTACTCTTTGTTTTGTATATAAGTCTATCTGATTTGCAAAAGGGAAGGGAAATCACAGAAATGGTGGGATAAATAATGGTGGGATTAATTCAGCAATCATACTCACTAGACACTATGTAGGACATAAAGTATACAACTAGTGAGAAGTAATAGAAGGAGTAAAACTGGGTGAAAATATGGGAGTGTGTGACACTGTTCAAAAGGAAATGTGCTCATCACCTCATCACCTGATGTATTTAACTGTAACCCACTCTGTACATCACCTTTACAATACATTTTTGTTGAAGCAAAGATATGCCAAAAGAATCTTGACCAAGTTGCATGTAATAGGATATTTATAACTAGAAGCTGTTTGGTTTTGTGGCAATGTCCAGTTCCAAGGTGAAAACTTACACTTATTTCTTGAAGATATCCACTGTTTGAGCTTTGTGAAGATATTCTGGTCTTCTACATTGAGCCAGGAAGCCCCGTAGATGAGTGTCTACTCCTACCTTGCTGATGTGTCAATAGGTATAGATACACTTACAGAAGAAGGAATTTTATTCATTGGCTTCTGACATACATCAGAGTATCAACCCCAAATACACCACTCACTAAAATATTTCTGAAGTTCCTAATAGCCAACTGCATATTTCCAAGTATAAAAAGGAAAGATAAAAGATGCTATGGCAATGCCTTCCTACCCTGGCTTTCCCACAGCTGAGCGAGTTTGTCAGCACATGTCATTCATTTGTGAAACTCCAAAAGTGCTTAATTTCTTTTTCAACTTTAGCAGACAGGTAGGGTTTTTGAATAAAGAGAACAGTACTTAAATGTATTAAGTTGGAGAACTGAAAGGAAAACCTTTTCATTTCCTCTTTTCAGAAGAGAAGCTGACAATGCTCTAATAATTGGGATACATTTGGAACTCCTATCAAAGAGAGTTACTGGGAAATAGCCTATGTGCAATAGTGATGAACAATTAGTTCCTGTTCTCAGAATGAAGCTTGAAGAAGATAGCTTAATATCTTCCAGCTCCAGTCTTTAGAGTTACATATTAACACAACAATTTAGTAGGGATATAAATGAATTTTACTCTTGAAGAAATTTCACTGATCAATACATTCCTTGGAACATCTTGTTTTGAAAAGAAAAGAGTAAGGACATTTCTTAAAGGCAACAAAAGACTTTTGTAAAAATGAATTTCTCAGGAAAGTTAGTGTAGTGAACCTAGGCGTTGGGGAAAGGCAAACCCTAGTTCTGATCATTTGCTGACATTTGCAAGCTAGGTGGTCTTTTCAGAAAGTTTCATATTTTGGCATCCTACTTTCCACTTCTATAAAGTTATGGTGATGGTATTTTCTGTATTCTCATGCTACAGAGATTAAATGTGGTTATGTAAATATATGCTGGCTCATGTCATTTTAATACCCAAGCAATGTTCAGCCGAAACTATTTCTTTACATTGTTAAGTGAAATAGCATCAATCTGTTGAAACAACTCTGATCTTGGATTGAGGGAAGTTGAGCTGAAAGAAAAGGAAACATGTGTGAGGCCCTGGGTTCAATTCCTCAGCACCACATAAGCAGAAAAAAGCCAGAAGTGGCGCTGTAGCTCAAGTGGGAGGGCGCTAGCCTTGAGCTGAAGAGCTGAGGGACAGTGCCCAGGACCAGAGTTTAGCCCCCACGGCCAAAAAAAAGAAAGAAAAAAAAGGAAAGGAAACACCTTGTGGGGGTGGGGTGGGGAGGATTGTGGGAGGGGGAGGGAAGGCATAGTGGGACAACAACAACGGAAGAAGTAACAATGATCGACAAGTAATGTACTCATTGCCTTAGTCATGTAACTGCAACCCCTTTGTACAGCATCTTTACAACAAAATAAAATGTATAAAAAAGAAAAGAAAAAGAAACTTGTATTATGCAACATTGGACAGAACATTTCATCTTTTAGCACCTCAGGTTTCTCCTCTGTGAAAGTAAATAGTAGTCCCAAATATTCATGGTAATCCAGAGATTAAAATTGGGTGTGCCAGAACATGGAACCCATTACAGAGAAAACAAGCACCAAAGATCTGCTCTAAACCAGCTGGACGTGGCTGGAGATCTGTGTGGCTTTGAGAGGCTCAATTCCAAATACATCACCCCTTGCAGAGAAAGCAGGTACGATCTTAGGAAGTCTGTCAGAATTCAAGTTTCCTCCATGTTCATTTTAAGATTGTTGGTTTGTCTTTGATCTTTTACCTGCACAAGTAGCAATCTATGTTCATGTGCTGTGAGCTCACTACAGATATAAAAAATGAGCAAATCTATCCCCTGGAAACTTAAGAAGCTAATGTCACTTGTCACTTATGACACATATATTACTTCTATTATTAGATGTTCAGAATATATCATTACAATCTGTGACAATTCATGCCACTGAATGAAAGAAAACAATTATGGAACTCTACTTATTAAGTAATCAAATGTCCACATTACTAACTTACGGTAAATACGACAAAATATGATATAGACTGAGTAGTGTGTGCCTTATGACTCTGTTTCCAAATGTGTGTGTTTGCCAATGTGTGTGCATGTGTGTGTGCGTGTGTGTGTGTGTGTGTGTGCACATATGCACCAGTTCTGGGTCTTGAATTTAATGTCTCATTCTCTCTCTCATTCTCTGTCATGGTGTTTTAGCCCAAGGATGGTATTCTTCTATTTGAGCCACACCTCTACTTCCAACATTTTGCTTGGTAATTGGAGATATGGGTCTCATGTACTTTTCTGCCTAGGAAGCATAGCTTCAAAATTTGATTTATAGATCTCAACCTCCTGACTACCTTACAGACATGAGTCACCAATGCTTGGCTTCAATATCATTATTTTAAGGTGAACATTTACATCAGTTCCACTTTATATTTTAAATTGAAATATGATGATCACAATGCCAACTACATTTAATGGTTTCAAATGAGCATCAGAAATACCAAGGAAAAGGATGTTGAGGATTTATAAAAATAGGCAAGGCATCCTTAGTATTTTATGGATATTAAATGTAAATTTACATTTGTATAATTTTTAACTTGTATAATTTTTATTTTATTTTTATTTTTTATTGTCAAGGTGATGTACATAGGGGTTACAATCATATAAATAAGGTAATAGGTGAATCTCCTGTCAAACTTATTACCCCTTCCCTCATTTTTCTCCCATTTTCCCTCCTCTGCAATCTCCCTCCACCCAAGTTGTACAGATCCTTTCCAAATAATTGTCTTGTGAGTATCGCTATTGCATTGGTTCTTCCTTGTTCTTTGTTTTGCCATTTTGTTGTTCCCCCTCTCTTCCCTAATTCAAATAAACATGTATAAAATATCTAGGGTATCAAAATCAAATACAGCTTCAACAAGGGATAAACCATAGATGGAAGAACACACAAAAGAAAACAAGAAATCATAAATTACATTTAAAACAACAACAACAAAAACAAAGGAAAGCCACTTGTGACATGTGTGTGTGTGTGTGTGTGTGTGTATTTTTCTTTTTTTTGTCCGTTATGGGGCCTGAACTTGGCCTAGGCACTGTTCCTCAGCTCTTCAGATCAAGGATAGTGCTCTACCACTTGAGCCACCACCCACCCTCAGCTTTTTCTGTTTATGTGGTACTGAGGAATCGAACCCAGGGCCTCATGCATGCAAGGCAAGCACTCTACCACTGACCCTCCTTCTAAGCCCATCTTGTATAATTTTTAAAGACACTTCCTAGTTATAAGCAATTACTGCAACCTGACTCCTCAAGTCTTCACTCCAACATGGTCAGATAGTAGATTATCTAGATTTTATTATTATTGTCTTTGTTTGCATTATGCTGAAGTCTAAATGTATTTCTAGCTCTAAAAGGGAATTAGAAGCATAGTAGTTATGAGCAGAGTCTAAAATCAAACAAGTGCATTCTAAAATTAATTTCTTAAGTATTGAGATTTAAATACAGAGATTCACACTTTCTAGACAGTTTTCTACCAGATGAGCTATACCTGACTTGGTTTTGGCTATTTTATTTATTTTTATTGTGTTATTTTACTGTTGCTCCTGTTCTAGTCTTAGACTCACAATGTCATTCTCCTACCTCTATGCCTTATGTAGATGAGATTACAGACATGAACCACCATTCCTGCTGCAGTAATTCAGATGAAGTCTCACTAATTCGTTTCTCCACTAAAAACCTTGATCCTCTTTACCAAAACTTCCCAAGTACCTAAATTAGAGACATTAGCTATGTCTCTCTAAAATCTTAATCTGTCAAGAGAAATGTGGAGTGTTGAGAATATTCCTTTTCTTCCCATTTCTCATGCCTCAGTTTCTCTGCCTGTAGGCCTGGAAGAAAAGTGAGGATTGAAAGGAGGTGGTTCAGTGTGAAACAAGTGGGGAAATATATGAATATTTTTAATTTGGTTCCTAGAATAATTAACAATATGGTATAATTATTATGATGATTTATTATAAGTTAGCCATTACAAATTAAGCAATTCATAATGAAAACCATACTGGAAAATGGAGAAATAATGACTAATCTACCAATCACCAGATTACTCAACCCATGGAAGCAAATTGAGTACAAGAGTATATGATCATAGTCCTGAAAGCTTTATGACTATTAGGCCTTTATGAGTATGTGATAGATATACTCATATAGCCATTTATTTGGCTAATAAATTCTCACATGTGAAATGCCTAGGAAAAGAATAAGTTTTGCATTTCTGCTATGTAGTCTGATATTTTGCATTCTGCCACTGAGAACAATCATTTGTGACCTTTTTTTTTCCCTATCTGTTGGAGATCTACCTCTTTTTCTTTTTTGTCCCTTTTTGGTCAGTACTTGGGCTTAAATCAGTCCTCTATCTCTTGGCTTTTTCAATCAAGGGTAGTGTTCTACCTCTTGAAGCACAGCTCAACATGTAGCTTTTTGGTAGTCAACTGAGGATGAGAGTCTCACAAACTTTGCTTCCTGAACTGGCTTTAAACCACAATTTTCAGATTTCAATTGCCTGAATACCTGAGATTACAGGCCTTAGCTAGAGGTACCTGGCTTAGATGCTTTTATTTTGTTTTCTAAAGTCGATGGTGTAAGGAGCACTAGCTATTATTAATATTACCTAATTGAACTTTTAAGAAGGGACTCTGATTCTTCCTATTGACTTCTTCCCCAGCCACAGACAGGGTGCCTTGGAAGAGTCTTGCGACTATGTGTCAACAGGTTGTTATCACTGATTTGTTTTGTAGTACTGATCACAGGACCTCATGCATGCTAAGAATGCACACAAAAGCCAAGCTATCATTTCGGCTCTAAAAGTCCATTCTTGAATAGGTTTTAAGAGAAGAAGGAAGGATAAAATATCAATGACAAATACATAAGGGACATATATTTGGCCAACTGCCATTACGTGATTTGGAAAAGATTCAAGCTATCAAGGTTAATAGCCATGCCTAGAAAAGAAAATATGTATTTATGTGCGGAGAAAATTTGTAATGATTTTTTTTCAGACCACCAACTCCTACTTTCAATTCCTCAAGGCTCAAAGTAGAGAGAACCACATGGTAGATTCAGTCCCAGCTGGTTTGTTGGAAGTGTGAGTAATGCTGTCATGTAGTTGAAACATTCCAAGGCCAAGTGGCTATGTCTTCAAGGACACTAGCAAATGAAAACCCCAGTCTCATAGGTGAGTTCCCTCTGGAAAACTTGCTCTTGAGTTCCCAGATAATGTAATTAGCAATTTTCATTATTACAAATGTGTCCATGGAAGTTGTTATGCAGTATCTCCTTGTGCTTCCCTTGAGCTTAGCTGGGTAGAACATCATGTTGAAGAAGAGCAAGTCTGTCATGCTCTGTTGGTCATTAGAGCAAACCCAGAGTGACCTCCCTTCTGCACCTTGTCACTTTGTCATGGAGGCTGTATTGGTGAGACTTTACAAGCTACCTACATAAAGAAGATATTTGCTTTAAGTTATATCAAAAGAGTTCATAGTATAGAATTCATATTGCATAGGGACGTTAGGGGACAAATTGGAAAATTTAATCAAGGGAAGAAGTATATTTTAGTTGGGAAGTTGTTGTACTTTGGAGAGTTATATTTGACATGCTATGATATTGTAAACTATTTTAAATTGATCCCTGAGATTCAATTTTTTCCTCAAAATTTTACAAACAAAATATATGAAAACCATTGCAAAAGCTGATTCCAAGAAAACTGGATATTCACAAAGAAGTTTCCACTGAGACAAGAAATACAGAAAGCTGAGGAAAGAGAGAGCTCTGGTGTGCAAAAAAGTTCTCCAGGCCTGTGGTGATGACAAAAGATCAGACAGGCCAAGGAAGAACCATTTCGCAGGATGGAATGTTTTGGGGATATGGTAGAAATGAGAATCTGATCGGAAAGGGTTTTAACTGTTAGAGTTACTGTGGCCACTGATAAAAATTTATAGAAGGGTAAATTGTGGATATTGCAATGTGGCCTAATATTGGGGTCCAGAGATTAAAAAAAGGTAACTGTCTATTTGATTTGGTGCCTACTGGGTACAGTTAGGTAGAGAAATACATAGAAACTCTTCCCTAAATATTTGCTAACTGTTTTTTCCCCTTCAGTACATTTAGCATTTTATAATCCCATTAGAAATCATAAAAGGTAATTATCAAAAGCAAATGAGAAATATACTACAGGGTCTTCTCACAATCAAATGGAAGATAAGAAAACAATTGAATCATCTAAAGCATCAGAGTTATTTGGTTGGGCAGGATGGAGGAGAATGATGAAAGGGGTGACATTGGTGAATACTCATTGTATTTGTATACTACTTTACTGAATCGCAAATCCTTTGTACAATTATTTAAAGATAACAGTAAAATTTAAAACTAATTAATTAATTAATTAAAGAAACTACTGTCAAAAACCCTCTTCCTTTTGTTTTCCACAATAACCTATTGCATATATACTTTTTTAAAATATCATCATCAATTTAATCATAATCTAAAAGAAAGCTATATTCATCCAATGAATCATACACTTAATTTTTAGATCTCATATTTTCTTAATCTATAAATGGTTACAAATTTGGTTAGAAAAATTTAAGATCTCTCTTATTTATCTTATGGATATTGATTATCTTCCCTGATTTCCTTCCTGTTATCATCTCATGCAGAGTCAGACATGCCCTTGGCTAAATATCCTACATAAAATAGGATCTTCCCAAGTAATAAGCTTCTTGATCTTTCTCCTTATTGCCATGGTTTTTTAATTTAATTTTTATTTTTTATTGTAAAAATACTGTACAGAGGGGTTAAAATTACATGGGCAAGATAATGAGTACATTTCTTATCAAGCATTATAGCCTCCTCCTTTGTTTCCCCTTCCCATCCCTTCCCATCCTCCCTCCCCACCACCCCACTCAATCTCCCCCCCCACCAAAGTTGTAAAGTTCGTTTTCAACATAACGGCTTGTACTTCTCATTGTTGCAATG
>NW_012267268.1:10652750-10676272 GCF_000151885.1 Dipodomys ordii
CATTTCCTAACAAATGGGGCAATGTCATTCTTTCTGATGGAGGCATAGAATTCCATTGTGTATATATACCACATTTTCTTGATCCATTCATCTACTGAGGAGCATCTCACAAAGGTGAAATACCTATGTGCATCTGACCGTATAAAATAATATTTAACCAAAGGAACTCCAAAAATATAAACTAAATATATTTTTCTTTGTTGCTGTTTTTATTTTCTTTTCCTTTTGTTATATTTGTTTGTTTATCTGTCTTTTGGAGGGTAAGAGGCTCACAGAAAGGGAGTGACAAAAATTGAACAAATGCAGCAGTGACATTCAAGGGACACTGCTGAACATGAACTATACAACTTGTGGGTGGGGACAGAGAGAAAAAGTGGGAGACAGCAAGGGAAGGGATAATATTGTTCAAAAGGAAATGTACTATACACCTGAAATATGTAACTGTAATCCACCTATATAATAACAAAGACATGTATGAAGAAAAAAATTAAAAAAATAGATACTTATACATATAAACAAACAACAACAAAAACAAAAACAGACAAAGAGACTGGAGATATGGTTAAATGGTAGATCACCTACCTCACAAGTGTGAGGCCCTAAACTCAATTCCTAGAACCTCCAAAAGATGAATAAAGGTCATTTTTTGTTGCTTGATAATTGTCAAAATTTTGTCTGATTCTGGCTATATTAATGGAATGAAGAGTTCCAGGTAAAACAGTTGACAAATTTCAACATTATTTCATGATAAATATATGTAATAAATAAGATCTGGAAGAAATGTACCTGCCCGCAAAATGAAGGCCACATATGAAAAGCCTATAAGCTAATATAGACTCCAGGGTGAACACTAAATTTTTCTTTCTAAGGCCAGGAAAAGACTATGAGGTTCACTGTCATTGTCTATATGACCCAGCTACAACTAGAAAAGTAAAGGAAAAGAAGGACACCAAATTGGAAAATGAAACTATGTGTATTTGTGGATGATGTAATATTCTACAGAACGAAATCCTTTTAAAACACCCCAAAACATGCCACTAAAACTTAGTAAACAAATATAATGAAGATTTTGGACACAAAGTCTACCTAGAAATGTTTCATTTCTATATGCAAGCAATAATCTATTTAAAATAAAATTAAGAAAATGGAGTCAATTCCAATAGAACAAAAATAATTGCACTTGTCAAAAGAATTGTGTATCTTTGCAGTTATGATGGTGGTTGAATTAAACCATATATTCACACAAAAATAACAGTAATTTACATTGATGGGCTGAATGTGACTGACTTTACCCAAACATGTTTGTATTGTCACTAAATTAATGTACATCTTCAATTTTAATGATCCTTTATCAAAATGTAAAGTATCCAGAAAAACATACAATATAGCAAACAACAATAATGATTCTGAAGGATTAAGAAGGAAACTGAAAGACAAGAAGATATGTTTGTTGTAGCTACCTACTACAACTGTCTTAACTTAATGTCTGTCAAGATTACTATTGCTCATTAATCCCAAACCCTGAAATATTTCAACAACCTGAAGACTAGGAATCTATCTGCATAGAAATGTGCTATAATGTAGCAGATTATGATTCTAATAATTATTGTAATATATTTTTAACATATTACTTGCTCCAACTTCTATGTAGGACCCACAAGATTTATTGCTACATATCAAATTACCTCCAACATTTTCATTGTGCATTGAGTGCTTTTTCTTATCTCTATTTTGACATGGTTCCAAGATTGAAATTGCCCAGCAGAAGTATTATTTCTCTCTTTTGTTCCACACTGGTATTTAAATGGATGTTTTCCTATGGAAAGTCAGAAGTTGCTACTGATAGGAACAAGTCAGTGCATAGCTGGAGTGTACTATTTTCAGATAAATATACAATACATTTCCCCTACTTATTTATATACAAAATTTATTCTATTTCTGGCAACATTTATGCTGATGTGAGTGAAGTCTTTCAATGCAGGCACTTTTTTTTTTTAACTGCTTGTCGCTGTTCATCTTATTCCTGCCTGCTGTTCTTTCCCTCTGGAGATAAATATTTTACATATCTGGAAATCTGAGTAACTGTTTCTCTGCCTGGAAAGTCTTTATCTGTACATATGTGGATAGAAAGTTAAACACATATATAGACATATGTGGAATACATATATATATATACATATATATGTATAATATAATATATATAATATAATGTATATATATTAGTTGGGCCCCAGTGGCCCACACTTGTAATTTTAACTATTCAGAAAGCTGAGAATTGTGGTTTCAAACCAGCTCTGGAACAAAAATTCATCAGACTGGCTAGCCAGGTGCTGGTGGATCACACCTGTAATTCTAGCTACTCAGGAGGCTGAGATCTGAGGATCACAGTTCAAAGCCAGCCTGAGCAAGAAAGCCCATGAGACTCTTATCTCCAATAAACCACCAGAAAACCGGAAGTGGCACTGTGGCTCAAGTGGTAGATCTCTGGCCTTGAGCTGAAGAGCTGTGGGACAGTGCCCAGATCCAGAGTTCAAGCCCCACTACTGACAAAAATATTTTTAAAAAATCATCAGTCTCTTCCTTCTAATTAACCACCAAAAAGTCAGAAGTGCATCAGGAACTATAGAGTACTAGACTTGAACACAAAAGCTCATGGAAAGCACTGAGGCCCAGAGTTCAAGCACAAGGACCAGCAAAACACACACACACACACACACAAACACACACACACACAACACATGTCTATCACCTTTCTGCCTGTATGTATTTTATCTAATGATATCTATCAAGCTGCAGGATATGTACATACATGCATACATACACATATATGCACGTATCTATTCAAATATTATCAGAAATGAGAATCTCCCATGTCATTTGGAGATTGAGAATCTATGTAATTCTGCCACAATGAAGTGTGTTTCTGGTGATAAATGAAGAGTTGAAAATTTTTCTTTTTTAAAATTTTTAAAAGATACTGAACCAAGGGGTTACTGTTACATGAGTAAGATAATGGGTACATATCCTATCAAGCATTGTTATCCTCCCTTTGTTTTTCCCCTTCCATCCCTTCCCTCCCCACCTCCCCAATTTCTCCCCCTCCCCAAATTATGTTAGTTTTCAACATAGTGTCTTGTAGATCTTATTGTTACAATGAGTCAACCTGTATCTTTGTTTCACCTTTTGGAAAACATACTGCTAAGGCTATGGAGGTAAGAGTGGTCTGTGCAATAAATCTGTTCAGCAATCCTTTGCTGATTATGTTTTTGCTTTTAGGTATGCCTCTTGAACTGATGAGTTTAAAAGCCTTAATGAGAGATGGATGATTAATCAGAGCTTTGAATTCATTTTTACATCAGGAAAAAGTTTCTTTGGTGGGACTAAAATGTTGTATTTCAAGTCCTCAAATCCTTAAAATGAGTTTGTGGAACTGAAGTTTACAACCTGTGATCATGGTTTGTTTAATGTCATGAAACTTAGATTTTGAACCTATATGCTTCATGAATCTTTTTGAGATCACTAAATGATGATAATATAGACCCTTTAGTGTAGTGAGTCATGTGTGGTAAAAGTCTTACTTTTTAAAATTATGATTGTTATTGATGCTGGTTCTCATCTTCTTTTATTTTTGTGATTTCTTCACTATATCCTCAACCATTTGTCCTTCAAATATCCATTTGTCACTCAAAAATACATATGTTGTACTTGCCAGTTAACATTCACCTTGATGTTATTTAATGCAGAATACTAGGGATCTCTATTTTTTATAAGACTTTCACGCAAGTAGAAGACAGAGCTTTGCAAAGCATCAGTTATGATAGCAAAAAAATCAAGAAACAACACACTAGTTAAAAGTCAGATTGATAGTACAGATTAGAAAAATATGGCAATATGATATGTGTATAAAAACTACCATTTTAAATATAAACACTGGTAAATCAAAAGTGCAGAGAGATTTGAGGCTATTATGCTAAGGATATATGCCAGTAAAAAATAAATACACATACTACTTTTATGTGTGCAAAACAGGCAAAGAAACAGAAATAAAAACAGGGCTGGCTGTGGTTCTATGCAAGCAGAGCTTCAGTTATCCAGGATGGATATTGACAATCCAAGTTACTGGACAGATAATGTTCTATTAACTTTGAAGTAATTGGAAGCATGCATTTTCAATTGATTCATCTTTTTATGCAAAAGAAGAGCAGTGAACTGGGAAAGATATGGATGTTAACACAAACTAAAAAATGGTTAGAGTACTTAAAATAATTTCATATAAAATAATATTCAGGAAAAGAATATATTTTAGGGATTAAGAGGAAAATAGTATAGTTATAAAGATGATAATTCTACAAGACCACAAAATCAAACTGACAGTAGAATGTCAAAACACCTGAGGCCAAAACCAGGTAGAATGGAAAAATAGACAAATTTACTCTTTAGAGGTAGAAATATCAACAAACTTGTATCAATAATTGACAGATCAAGCAGGCAGAAAATCAGCCAGAATACAAATGGCCTGAATGAATATATATAAATATATATGTATTACATATACTTGATAACTATAAAATAATTCTATAACCATCAGAACACATAATCTTCTTAAGCTCACATGAAAACATCATTAAAACAGATCACATTATAAGCCATAAAACACTATTAGCAAATATAACACAAAGCTTTCTCACAGAATTTTATGGAATTGAGTTAGAAATCAGTAAGTCTAAATTAGTGGAAAAATTGCAAATTGTTTGAAGGTTAAATAACACATGTCTGAACAATATATTTGTCATGAAAAAGTTACAGAAGCAATTTAAATAACATTGTCAACTAAATAAAATTCTTTAAAATAAAGTTATCAAATGTGTGGTGTACTTTTTCAAAGTGTTTGAAGAGAAATTTGTTAAATGTGCAAACAGAAAATAAGAAAAATATAGTCAAGGAAGCGCGCAGAGCCGGCCATGGGCAAGTCAGCTTCCAAAGAGTTTAATAATGAAGTCCTAAAGGCCCACAATGAGTACCGGCGGCAGCATGGAGTCCCCCCACTGAAGCTCTCCAAGAAGCTCAACCGAGAGGCTCAGCAGTATTCAGAGGCCCTGGCCAGCACAAGGATCCTCAAACACAGCCCAGAGTCGAGTCGTGGCCAGTGTGGGGAGAATCTAGCATGGACATCCTATGATCAGACAGGACAGGAGGTGGCTGATAGATGGTATGGTGAAATCAAGAACTACAACTTCCAGCAGCCTGGCTTTACCTCTGGGGCTGGACACTTCACTGCCATGGTGTGGAAGAACACCAAGACTATGGGAGTGGGGAAGGCATCTGCAAGTGATGGGTCCTCCTTCGTGGTGGCCAGATACTTCCCAGCAAGGAACATTGTCAACCAGGGCTACTTTGAAGAAAATGTCCTGCCTCCAAAGAAGTAATTTGTCCAATGGAATGGGAAAGTGGGAGACATAGGAATGCAGCTATTAAGTGCCTAGAACAATGAAAAAAAAACACAAAACAAGCCAGCTGCGAGTCTGTCCCTGTGGATATATGTACTTGTGTGTATGATGTGTGTATCTCCTAAGCACACACTTGAATGTATAGCTCTTGATGAACTCTTTCTTAAAGGAATTAATCAGTGTTAAAGAAATGAACATCGGAAGCGTTTATCTAGATGGTTACCCACACCACAATTGTATTCTGAGAGTTGGGTAGAGGGAAGGGGAACCAATTAATTTTTTTCTTTTTGTTGTTTTTAGGAGCCAATTTCTTTTGTACCTTTCCCACCCCCCCCATGTCCACCCTTGGACATTTTCTATGCCATATATTTGTAATGCTAAGAACTGAAGATCATCCTATGTGATTTTCATGCATTGAATTCAGTAGATATCTCAGAGTATTAAACCCTCATTTAACTGTGCCATAGAACAGCCTGCATTGATGACCTAGAGCAGCAGCCAGAGTTACTTCACAGAGTCAGTGAGATTTCTCAGTTGGAAGACATGAGGTCATCCACCATGCCTCCTGGGATTTGCTAATGGGATTGCCAACGAACAAATAGAGCAAAAGCTTTTCTTCGGAGCTCAATGTTACCCCTGGTTTCTGGGGAGTTGGACTAGGTCTGGAATGCACACATGCACACACACACACACACACACACACACACACACACTGCCCCCAGGTGGCCCAGGGGCCTTGTTCTTAGAGAGAGCACTTCACACTGCCTGGGAAACTAGCCAGGAGGCTTGGAGGATGAAGTCAGTGGTATGAGGGTGAGGGTGACCTCACCCAGGGCCCCTGGGGGGAGCCCTCCAGACTCTGCCCTACCCCCATCTTCGAGGCCCCTTCCTGGCAGCTGTGGCCGCAGCTGTGCTGCTGCTCGCTCCTGGAATGTGTGACTAGCCCAAACGATCCTGGGTGGTGTCCCAGACAGGGGCTTAGAAATGCTCATTTGTTCTGTGTTTTGCCTTAAACTATACGAAGTCCCTCCCGAATAGCAGTTTTACAATGTCTCTCTGGGATAGATCAACCCAGATGCCCAACTGAGTATCCCTGAACCAAAGCTTCTCCATCTGCCAGGTTAGCAGGGGCCCAGGGAGAGAGCTGTTAGCCAGTCATTGAAACAGCTTCTTGAAAGTCTAAGTTGAACTGTGAACACAGTCTTGTGCTGTACCCTTCATTTCATCCAGGGATATTGACTAATAAAACAATAAAATCTTTTCTTTTGTGTAAAAAAAAAGAAAAATATAGTCAATTATTTAAATGATTACCTTATTAAGTAAAGGAAGAACAAATTAAACCTATAGTTTACAGAAAAAAGAAATAAAATAAAAACACCAGCCAATGGTGTGAAAACAGGAAAGTAAAAGAAAACTCAATAACACATACTTGTAAACTAAAGACATAAAATTGATAGTAAATTTATCAACAAGAAGGAGAGAGACAGACAGACTGACAGACAAAGAGAGAGGTACAGGATGTATGCACATAAATCCTGTGAATCTCATCCAAATGATACAAGTCTTATGACTCATCAAGGAAACATCTAGTCACTGCTACCTATCAGTTCTTAATCTGCCATCCACAGATTTAAATACCGTTATGATGCCATTTCTCAGAGAGGCCAGATAGCCACCTGGTGGTGACTTTGTTAAGGAAAACTTGAGTCCTGAATCTATTTTTAAAGGAATAGATGTGTAGATCTGGTAAGTTTGTTGTTGTAATCTACAGATCTTCAAGAAACACTAGTACTTGCTACTTACGAAGTTCCTTATCTACAAACATTAAATTGCATACAATATTTTACAGTGAAGGAGCTGCAGAAGTGGCCTACAACCATGGGTTCCATATGTTGCAGAAGGCAATGCAAAATTCACAAGCAGCATACTGAAATATTAGAATGACCTACTGAAGATAACTGAGAAGACACATTAAGAGTTAGGTAATGACAAGGAGTTCAAGACCAGTCAATCATTCACCATGAAGTCCTTGTACTCAGACACCAGGCAGGAAGAGGTGTCAGCCCCATCATGGAGTAATTGGCCTGATTATCTGGAGGATACCCAATGAATGCAGAACTCAGTCATCCTGCTGGAGTGTGTCTAACTTTTCCATTGTCCAACAAGGAATAGGACAAATATTATAAACCTATTTGAGAAGTAAATAATTGATGGGGACTCACTTTCTCCAACAATGAGAAATTGATCAAAATTCTAAGCAAGATTCCAAGGCCAACAGAGACAATGAGAAGACATGGAAATTTTAATTTGATGAAGGGGAGTATATCAGTATTAGATAGGATCCTGTACCCAATTGCAGAGTTGAAAATGCCATATTTCCTTCTATTGGATTCCAAGTCTTACTCCAAAAAGTAAGCCTAGTAAGTCACTGAGAATTATTTCCCCTCCACCACATTTGTTGCAAGAAATTGATCCCAATGGAATTAGGGTAGATAATTACAGCCAAGGAGTCTTCTGCTCAGATCTCTCTGCTTTTGTACAGCAAGGATCTGCTTTACCATCCAACTTTCCACCTGAAGCCACTCTACCAGAAAGTCTTGAAAGAAAGAGCATTTATAAAGCTAATAGAACCAGGCATTTCTGCCTTAGATAGGACAGATATGATGAGGTAGTCCAGCCAAATTCTTATCCTGCATGTCTTACAAATATCAGATCACCACACAATTTACAAAACTTTCTTAGCCAATTATATTCCACCCACTGTTTATTTGTTTGTTTGTTTGTGTGCCAGTACTGGGGCTTGAACTCAAGGCTCCACAACCTGGCTTCGATTTTTTTCTCAAGGCTGTCTCTCTGTCACTTGAGTCACATCTCTAATTCTGGACTTATGTTGGTTAATTGGAAATAGGAATCTTTCTGATTTATCTATCAAGGCTAGTTTCAAACCCAAATCATCCAATCTCAGCCTCCAAATTGTTAAGATTACAGGCATGAGCCACCAGCACCTGTCCTCCACTTTATTTTTAAATAATGTATCTTTGTTCTCTTTACCTATTTCTTCCCAGAAGACCCAACTGATATACCCTTGAAAACAAAATCATTAAAATAAACAAAACTGTTTTAAACACCTAATAAATGAATAATTTTTTCTGCTTATATAAATGGTCTTCATCATTTTTAGTACCTAACAGGAAAATTTTAGTAAAAACTTTTAGTAAAAAAAAGGGAAATGAAATTATTTATTTAAATTGATAAAATGTGATCATTTTAATTCTGTTATAAGAAGGCATTTCAAAAAAAAAGCATTAGAAAGAATGATAGCACATTGAATGTTCCCCATGGCTTATTTTTCATATATAATTTCTATTCTTCACTAAGTCAATTTGCCTTGAACAAATTAAGGTAATTTGTTTGGAAATGATCTCTACCATTCAAACAGAAAAAAATATCAAATAAAAGAATATGTATTAACCTTTCTTGAGTATTAATGCTCTATCAATATGGAAAATTGTTGAGTAACACTATGCCATATTTATCTCCAGCAATGTCATATCTCCAATTGTAATATTGCCATATGACAATCATTGCCAGTATCGATCTATTCCACTAGCTCAGAGCTGGGTAATCTATAATCAACGATCTTTGGTCACATGAATAAAGCACAGTACAGAAGCACATGGAGAAACTGATGGGAATACAAGCACTAAGAAGATATTTTAGTCCAGTGTTAAATCTCCTCATTTCTTGTCCATATTTTTCTTTAATCCACAGTGCTTTTCTGTAAATTCATAGCTTTCTTTCATTGCAAAATGTGTCTTGGGAAGTCCAGCAGCAGAACCTACCCTACTGGATGTAGCTAGATCACAAGCTAAGTTTGCTCTAGTGAATACTAAATGTGAGGGCTGTTTCCCAGACAAACGAATTAAGGAGAGGGCACTGGGCTGGCCAAGACTTTGTCTCCAGCCTCTGCTGTGATTCTTCTCTGACCTTGTCAGTTGAAAGCTCAACACTGATGTTTATCACCTTCCATCTCAGGGACCATACTCCTTGAATTTTTACTAGGAACTTTATGTGACTTTATACACTTCACAGACCCATTTCTGTAGATTTTTCATGCCTCTTTGATTCACCCCATTATTGGTAGTATTTCTGTCCTCAAAAAAATATACAAGTTCAAAAAATAAAACTGCTCTCAGTGTGGCAGTTTCCAAATAAGCAAATCTATGAAGACTCTTTTCATGTCATGTATTTATAAGAATAATTTGTTCCATTTTAGACTTTTTCTCAGCAGTTGCTATCTTCCCTGATTCCCTAGACTCTACATTTTATTATAGCCATATTTCTTTGACCATTTTTAGTTCCTCTTACCTTAGAAATAAGATTTTTCATTGAGATGCCCATCAGATAAATATTTCCCACCAGACACATATTTATTAAAGTTACATTAGAAAACTAAATTGGTGTCATACTGTGGACCATAAGAGATGCCAGAAGCAGTGTTTTCATGGGCACAAACCTGCAGTTTGGGTGTTACTTGGCAAAAATATAAGATCACTCCCATTACTTAGTGGATATCCCTTTAAAGTTTTCTAGAATTATTTTCTGAAGGAAGGGGGACATGCAGAGAAGCAATAGACCCTTAGACTGGCATCTCCCTTACCAGCCCCGTTATAAATGGAGATGTCTGTGTGGATACAGAAGGAAGCACTGTCTCTCAGCAGCTATTATTCACCATGACACTTGTTTGTCAATACTTTGTTTCTTATGATTCTTCTGATCATGTTTTAAATGTAAACTATTCAGTCAGGTGCTTGTGGCACAAGTCTGTTAGCCTAGCTACTCAGAAGTTGGATACTCCCGATAGAGGATAGAAGATCCTTTGATAGAGGATCAAAGCTAGTACAGGCAGGAGAAAAAAAGCCTATAAGGCTCTTATCTCTAATTAATCACCAGACAGCCAGAAGAGGAGTGTGGATCAAGTGGTAGAATGCTAAAGGACAGTGCCCAGGTCCTGTGTTCAAGCCCCAGGATGGAAACACACACACACACACACACACACACACTGAATTGTTCTATATCATTTCATCTAACTGATAAGCAAACTTCTATTTTAAGTAGATAGATAATATGTGCTTTATTAAGTCTTTGTATGGTAGTCCAATTCCAATGAGGAAGATCTTTTAAAATTCAACTCATTGTTAAAATTCAAAAACAAGTTATCAGTATAAACTATTATTTAGAAATTGATGTTTATTAATTTGCTTTGAAGCCTCTAACCTTTACAATTTATTTTCCTTTAAGTGGTGGTTTTGGTGGGAGCAGTTTCATGGTGTGATAAGTATAAAATCAACATTCTGTGCACTTGTTTATTGCTGAATTAGATCTAGCATATTCTCCCTTTGTTGACTACTGGGTTCAGAGGTCTCAGTTTCTATATGCAGCAGTCTCCTATCTTCAGGATTACAAGCAAAACTGGAAAACATTAGTTTTTCTCAAAATAAGATGAAGTTGTGAATTCAATCAAAATGTATTGGAATGCAATGAGGGTGGCCATACCCCATATAATTACATTGCACAAAAATCAGAGAAACCAGGTGGGTGGGTGGGTGCTGGTTGCTTAAGTCTGTAATCCTACCTGTTCAGGAGCCTGAGGTTTGAGAATCATGGTTCAAAGCCAGTGTGGGAAGAAAATTCCATGAAATTCTTATGTCCAAAATAACCACAAAAAATTTTAAAGCTGGAGCTGTGATTCAAGTAGTAGAGAACTAGCCTCATGGACAGTGCCAAAGCCCTAAATTCAAACCTTGATACTGGCAAGAGTGCACCATGACCCTCCTCTCTCCTCTCCAAAATTAACAACAGCCACTACAAGAAAAAACAAATATATACCTGCTTTGCAATTTAATATATTATATGGCACATGATCCGGTGAGCTGAAATACCTTTTATAAATTCAATACCATTAGGCCATAATTTTAAATGAAAATACCATATTAAAAATATGGTAAGTAAGAAAAACCATTTGAGTCCTTATCTTGGGGTTCATTTGCCTAACATCAACTTATCTGACTATTTCTGCTTGTCTCAGACATATATTAGTTATTGCAAATAAGGGAAACCATGGGACCTATGTTTCTTTGGGCCTGGGAAAAAAATTGTTTAAATAGGGATACAGGTGGATCATTGCAACAATGAGATGTACGAGACATTATGTCGAAAAACAAACTTTACAACTTTGGCGGGGAGGGGGATGGGAAGGATTGGGAAGTGGAAACAAAGTAGGAGGCAACAATGCTTGATAAGAAATGTACTCTTATTGCCTTGCTCCTGTAATTGTAACCCCTCTGTACAGTATTTTCACAATAAAAAACTTATTAATTAAAAAAAAGATATGGTAAGTAAGCTTGTGATGACATGTAAGTAAACTTGGAAGGGAAAATTATCCTAGACAAATCTCTCTTCAGCTTTCAATAGACAACTTCCTGCTTATATAGATACAGCTCAAGCTAATATGTGTGACAGAGATAGTTTCCACAGGGTCAGCATGGGATAGTGAACCATTATATCAAGTCATGCATGTCTTTATTATCTTTTTACTTGACAAAAAATACTTTAGTATAAGGAGTGGAGATGGTGTTGGGCCACAGATTCAACCTTGCTAGTTTTGTTTTCCCCATCTTATCCATGTAGGAATCCTTCATAAAATAGTACCTTGGTCTATAGACAGATACTCACTACCAAAATTGAACTTTAATCTCTTAAACTTTGTATTTTGTGTCATCAACCCTAGTCTCTCCACCTCTTGATCTTGATAAAGTGGTTGCCAAACTGGAATAACAAACCCCAGTTGTTACTAACAATCTTATTAGAACAATGAGATCTGGATACTATACATTATTCCCACTTTATTATTGGAACTTTCTTACTTGCTGTTAATGAGTATGTTTCCATTAAGAAAACCAAACTAAAAAGAATGTTCTATTTCTTCAGATCATCATCTCTCTCTATTTATTGTTTGATTTTTCCTTTACAGTATGGTGTTTGGACTCATGACCTTATGACACATGGCTCCACATTACTAAGACATGGCTCCAGCCTTTTGAAGTGCTGCTTTTATTTTAGATTTCATCTTGCTTCATACCTAAGTTTGTACATGGACTACAATCCTTTTATTTATTACTTCCTAGAGTAGCTGAGATTCCAGGCATCCACATCACCCCTACCTTCTTCTACTGAGAGGGAATCTCACAAAGTTTCTGCTTAGGCTTACATAGAAATGCCATCCTCTAGATCTCACATTTTTAGATAATGAAGATAGCATTTGAAGGCCATCATGCTGAACTATTGGTTGAAAAGATCTTGCCTTAAATCTTATAAAATAATAGATAGATCAAATTTTCATAGAAGGAAAATGCAGTACTGTGCATGCCAATGATTTATTGGAGTTGACTGTATAGAACATTTGGTTGCGAAGGAAATCATCACTATCTTTGATTGACCAGTGTTGTGTCATATGAGTAGACCAGCTACAGCAAAAAGGACTAAGCAAAGGTCAAACGAAATTGTTTATAATTTCTGCAACTATTGCAGAACATCCCAGTGATGGGATAAATAATGTCTCTTTAATGTTTCCTCCTTTATATTCAGATTACACAGATGATCATGGAATAAATGTCAAATAGTCTTTGAGGGTCTAGATATCTTTTTGCTAGAAGTGCCTGAGCTACCTTTCATATTTCCCAAGCACACTTTAGTTTGATTTATTAATCTAGAAAATGGAAAACTATAAAAGATTTTTCCAACTCCAAAAGTCTATAATTTCTCTGTGACTTATTATTCATACATTGTATCATAAAGATGAAGTGCTAGAATTTCTTTTTAAAAGCTTAAGCAATGTACTCCAATACCAACTTTCACCTTCTTCATCTCTGCACAAGCTTTTACTTGGTGCACTTTCTTTTGCTCAAACATTTTCAGGTGTTAATTAGGTTCATTTAAATCATTACTGTCTAATTAAAGCTTTCTCCTTTAAGCAATTAGAATAAATGAAAGAACATTAAAATAGGAAGAGCCACAGAGCTTTAAGCCATCCAAACAGTGTGCTATTGACATGAAAATACTTATTCTTCTCTTTTATTACTTCTTCATCTATCTATCTGTCTATCTGTCTATCTATCTATCTATCTATCTATCTATCTATCTATCTATCTATCTATCTATCTATCTATCTATCTATCTATCTAATGATTTTTTTTGTGCCAGTAGGAACTGGGGCTTGAACTTAGGGTCTTGCTGTCTTTTTTGGCTCTTTGCTTACTGTTAGCTCTATTTCATTTAAGCCATATCTTTGTTTCTATCTCTTTGTTTTTAATTGGAAATCAGTTGTCTCTCAAACATTCTGCCTAGGCTGGCATCACACTGGGATCCTCACATTTTAGCCTCCAGAGTATTACGATTACAAACATGATCCACCAGTGCCTGACTAATACTCATTTCTTCTTGTAATTCTCTAAGGTTACAAACACTGAATGAACAAAGGTCTCACATCGATCATAAAAATATTAAAAATCCCAGTGTCCAAATTAGAAGAAACTTACTTCTAATTTTTTTCATGAGTTTTCAAAATACCAGGTTGATTTATTTCAGATAAGACCATCTGAGAAGTGAAAGACAGAAACAAAGCTTTCTTTATTTGATCTAGGGGCCTATCAGTAATTTGTTTTGAAGGTAAGGTTTTTAATATGGCTATAGACTTACAGTATTTAAGACTTTCTTGACCACATATACTGGCCTCTAGAAAGAAGAAATATGTCTCAAAAACTCAAAACAACAAAACATTTTAGTGTGTGATCACCTAAATTTCCATATTTGTCTGAAATAGCTTGCCTCATGTTTGTTTCATAGGCCAATTGGAATTTCTGTTATTTGAAAACCAATCCTGTGGTAGGCAATAATGATATTAATACCCAATGGCACTTTCAACAACCAGTTAGTAGAAATGAAAAGACCAAGTTGAGTGGAGGGAAAAGTATCACAAGTTGTACTGAGGATATGGAATGCTCTCTCACTCAGCTTTTTCTGTGGCCATTCAGATAGTATGTTTTTGTTAGTTCATGCACCACAGTAAAATATCACACATTGCACACATTGCTTTGATTAAAATAAAGTTTTTACTTCTCAGAAGTCTAAAATCTGTGCAGATCAAGGTGAATTTTTCCATTTTTAGTTAAGGCTTACTTTCTGACTTGCAGTAGGGCACCCTCTTGCTTCATCTTTGTATGATAAAGAGAACAATCATGTGTAGACTCATAAAGGTCCTAATAACATTTGAGGGCTCTATTTCATGTCTTAATTACTTTCCAGTGGCCCCAACTCTAATGCTTCCTAATACCAGTACTCTGTTAGGGAGATCCCTAGAGACAGATTCAATAGATTTACTATGGGAATTGGTTCACGTGACTATAGACACTGAAATTCTATTATGTACTATCTGCAAGCTGGAGAACTGGTAATGTTGATGGTATCATGAAGAGCCCTGGAGTCCAAAGACACAGAAAATAGAAGCTCCAGTATCTGAGAGCAAGAGATGGATTTTCAGCTTGAAAAGAGAAAAGCTATTGTTTCCTGATTGAGATTGTTGTTATTGTTCTTCGATCTCTACTTCCAGAGAATGATGCCTCCTTTTTCAGTCTACTGTTCCCAAAGCTATTTTTTTCCTGACACTGCCTGCAGACACTCACAGGAATAATGTCTTATCCATTATCAGCATGTGTCATACCCTCATTAAATTGACACAAACAATGAATACTCATATTGACTGATTTTACCAGGAATTTTGGGTAATGTGAACTTTTATTCCACAGAATTGGGGACATTTATAGAGATGCTATATTCTCCCTGGCCCATGAAAACATATAAAGAGAACTTTTGAAGGATGTCACGTTATTCATTCTGTGAATTACACATTCTTCTTCTTCTTCTCAGCTTTTGTTGTCCTGCCATTGAACATTGAGTATGAGAAACAGTTCATGACCTGGAACCTACCATCCAAATTTCACCTCTGTACAGTGTTGGAAGAGAGCAAGTCATACAGCAGACTGAGAAGGGACTTGTAAAAATGTCTGTAGACTTTAGACCCTGGTCTTTTTACGTACAAGAGGTATACAATGTCTGGGATCCCCTGTGCTCATTTTACAAAGTAATAATGTGGTTATATTGTTTCAGGTTTGATGTCACTGTGCTCAGCTTTGAGATGAATCAATCTTGGTCAATCATACCAGTTCTAATGAAATGAAGGAAAGTTTCACACCAACTCTGAGAAATACACTTGCACTTGCATAAAAATAAATAAATAAATAAATAATGGAAATAATCTTACCTACATAAAGCTATTTAGTTGATAGACATGAAGGAACAGTGGAAGTAGCCATGTTGATAGTCAGCAGTATTCAGCCATTTCTGAGGAAACAAGTATTAAAACATGTGTTAAGTCTACAAACGAAGCTTTGGCAGCTGTTCTGCTGATCTTCCCCACAAGTATCCTCATTAAGATAGCCATTCAGACATCTCACATTTCACCCCACAGTTTTTGAGTCTGTGACATGGGTGCTCCTACTTAGTTATGTAACCTGTGCACATGTTGATTAAAAAGCTGACTTTCTGTCCTACTGTTTACTTTTTTTAATTGCTGAGAGAGGGGTGGATACCTGTATTTCTGTGACCAAAATGGCCTGCTCAGTTTCTTCGCTTTGCTTCAGGATTTACAGAATGTTTCTCATTCCCTTCCTTCTTTGATAAGTAATTACTCAAATTCAATGGAAAGTCTGTTGCATATTTAATTAGGCCACAAATCAAAGCTGATCCCAAACAAAGTCATCACACTCACAAGGTGATTTTTCAAAACCCCTTATATATCTTCATCCAATTATTAGTCTAAGCAATATCAGTCACTTTCTAACACAGATGGTGGGTAAGAGCAACAAATTCCATCTGGACCAACCAGATGGGCAAATAGGATTAAAGTTATGCAGATGGAAATTATGGGCTTCTGAAAAAATCCCAACTTTTCTTGAAAATTTTATAAACCGCAGTGTAACCACTTGTCAGTGATGATGATGGTCAGCTAATAGAGGAACTGTCAGGAGGAAGACGCAGCTTTTACCAGTTTACTTATTCATAATTTGAGTAATAATATTCAATTTTTGCTTTCTGCTTATAAAAATGTAAGTTTTAAAATACAGATAGTGTTATAAATTAGACCTATAGATTTTTTTAAATCCAAGAATGTAAATATCTGAGTAATTTGACAAATATATGAAAATTAGGTGTTTGTATATATATACTTATATTAGGTGTATATTTATATGGTAAGAGCTATCATTTATATCTATTGATATATATTGCTACATATATAACACTTATATCAATAATATTTATTTTATAAATTATATTTTTGTTCATTTTATATTTTTATAGTAAGATTTTGATGCATAGTTATATGTGTATGTTTGGTGAATAAATGTCTGTGCGAATTCAAAGTTGTAGAATATACATAAAGGAGTAAAGATGCATATTCAAAAGAATAAATAGATATCAATGTGTATAGATATCTATTTAGAGTAGAAATACCTTTTTAAAATAGAGTATAGACATTTATATAATTCTGGTTCTATTATTATAAATCACCATCACATATTTAAGCACTGCCTTGAAAGAGAGAGTCCTTTATTTTCTGTATTATGTAGATTCTGTAATAAACCAGAATGGCTACTATATGAGTGATGTAGCAGTGATCTTTCCTAAAGCATTATGCACAATTGTCTTTCCAATACAGATTATATCTTTCCCACTTTTTGGTTGGGTGGGATTCATTAAACTAAGATGGAATAATCTGCCTCAGCTTGATTCTGAATTAAAATGAGGCTCAAGATTTTAAAAAGCAAGACTTTTAACAGTTAAATAAATCTAGAAATGATTGATATAAATGTAGCACTTTCTTCAACAGCTAACAAAAAATAGTGAATTAAGGTAGAAACAAGTATCCTGGACTTTCTTGTACCTGATAGTACATAGAACAATCTAAATAATGCATAGGTAACAAATGAATACTCAAATATTTCTCTTGGATATAGAATTATACAGAATTATATTTTCATGTGTTGATAAATATAAATATTAAATAATATTTATTCATTCTCAAGGATTTAGCTATTTAAATTTGATGCACACTGGACACCAGTGGCTCACATCTGTAACCCTAGGTGCTCAAAAGCCAGAGATCTATGGCCAACTCGGAAAAAAAAAACCTCATAAGGTTCCATCTCCAAAATGAAATAGGGCTGAAGGCAAGGCTCAATACTAGTGTGATAGTGTAGCAAAAACAGAAAGAGAGAAGATTTTTTTTCATTTAGAAATTAATAATATCTTCAGGCATGGTAGCTCCATTCTGCAACACTTAGGAGGCAAAGATTGAGGAATGGTGAGCACCAGACCAACCTGGCTTAAACTTTTGCAAGTTTCCATCTCAAGCAATTGTAGGGTATGGTAAATAAAGTCATGTTGTTTTCTACATGGCAGGGTTATTGTTAAGCAGATTTTAAAATATTACACAGAAACATAGGCTCTGGAGGTCTACTGACTAGATTACCTATCTTTGTTTTCCACTTATTAGCTGTGTATGCTAATTTCGGTGACTTAATACCTGTGAATTTGCAAAAGAGACAAGAAAAATCTGTCCTGTTTTATGATGGCACAAATGAAATAAGATGCTGTGTTTAGTGAGATACCATGTACTCCTGTAACCTTAGAAGATAGTGCATGTACAATTTTTTCCCTAACCTTATCTGAAGGAAATTCCACTGCATGTTTAATAAAATATTGTCTGCTTCTACTGTGACACAGGTTTAGGTAAGTTTAGGTCTTGGATCAGTATGTTAAATATCATCACTTGTAGATAGAGAAACTACAACACGGAAACACCTCATGGGAAAGCTGGAATAGTTAATTAGTCTAAGTTCTATAGATTGATCCAGTTTTCTTTCATGTCAGCTTTTTATGTAAAACTTATGGGCCTTCACCTGACATTCCCTTACTGGGGAAGTTCTGTTTTCCTTCTAGTATACCCTGCTCAGTTTTCTCCCTTTTTTCAAGACATGTGGCTTTCACAGAAGAATCTGGTAGATCATCACAGGGGCCATCACAGGGTATGTTTTGCCCAGTTAATTTAAGGATCTGTTGGGGAAAGGAATAAGTCACAAACCCTGCCACTTTTTTTTTACATCTACCACATGTTTTAGCCTTAAAATTAGTTGCTGTTTTGATATGGAACAGTAAAGCAAACAACAAACTTCATATGATGAGGAAAGAAAGATTTAAGCCTAAGATTTTCTATAGTGACAGATCATATTTTTTCAAGAATTCTATCTGTACTGGAAAGAAACAGTTTTGCTTAATGTTTTAGAAAAATAATTGTTATGTAACTTATACAGTAGCCAGTCTGGTATATTAAAGAATCTACTATAAAACAAAAATGAAAGGACTCTTTATCCTTTTTCAGGCAGTACTAAAAGATGTGATGATGATTTATAATAGAACAGGAAATATATAGATGTCTATATTATAGTATAAATGGATATTTATACTCTAAATAGGTATCTATGCACATTAGCATATATTTATTCTTTTGACTCTACATATTTATCTTTACTCATATATGTACATATATAATCTAATTTATGGTGTTATCAATATGCTTAAATGTAAACAACCATCTAAATCTTCAATTTAGGTAGATATTTATACCATAACAAATATAGTAATCTCCTTTAATCTAAATAGATTCTATAACTTTGAAGTCAGGTAGATATTTATTCATCAAACTTATACATATAGCTATGCTTAAAATTCTTACTATAATAAATATGAAACAAATAAAATATAATTGATAAAATGAGTATCATTGATATGTGTTTTATTTAGAGAGATCTATGTATAACAATAAATATCAATCGCTATAAATGATTCTATAAAGACATCTGAGGCATCTTCTCCAGGTATTTCAGTATTTCAATCACTGATGCCTGAATACTAAGCAGAAAAGGAAAGAAAAAACTTCTAAGGATGGTAAGAATTTCAAAGATACTATGATATCTGTAATACAACTTTCAAAGGATTGCTGGATGAGACCATCACAGACCCAGAAAGTAAAAATGTTATATATTTTGTATATTATACCCATAAATATCTCAAACTTATGTACATGCATTTTCTAGAGCATTAGTAGAAATACTTGCTATAGAAATGAAAAACAATATTCTTATTTTTAGTGGAATAGCAAATAATCAATGCATTAAGACCCATAAAAGAAAACTCTTGGGAATATCTCTAATAAAATTGTGAGAAAATTATAGCGTACATAATAGAAATATGGGTAGCACATATTAGGAAAGGGGTCATTTCACTACAAGTCCACAGGGAACTGAAAATTGCACATGACCTGTGATTAATGGAAGACAAGAAAGAGGCAGAAGGTCCTCTTAGTGCCATGAACATATAGAAAAACTTAAACATATAAAAGCATAGGAGAATGAAGGATGGGAAAGTTAAATAGAGTTAGGTTCATGTTTATACCTATAATTCTAGGTACTCAGGATGTTGAGATCTAGAGGATTGTGATTTATTGACAGCCTGGAAAACTCCTCTCTCTAACATGAATAAAGATCAAAGTGTAACTTGGCAAGAAAGTCATGTGATTGCATGAGATCCTGAGGTCAAGCCCTGGTACTAACACCAAAAAAAAACCCCACTACGTTAAATGGAAAATATGAGGTATACCTTAAAGGCCAGCATTATGAATATGTGCATAATTGGAATTCAAAAGTATATACAGAAATAGTGGAGCAAGTTTAAAATGCAAAGAGTGAATGGTAGTCAGGAACCAGTAGCTCACTGTTTGGGAGCCTGACATTCAGAGCATCATGATTAGAATCGATACTTAAAAGTCTCTGAGACTCCATGTCCAAAACAGTCAGTAAAAAGCTAGATTAGACATGTAGCTTAGGGGATAGTGCAACATTTAAGCAAAATAATTTGAGTAAGTACAAGATCCTGGCTTCAAATCATGACACCAGCAAAAGTGGAAAAATGGAGCAAATGTTGAAGATCTTCCCAAGACTGATAAAGACATCCACTTTTCAATCTATAGAAAACAATGAATAAATATGAAAGACAAATACATGTAACCTGGTTAGAATGTTCCAAACCAAAAGGAAATAGCAGCTGCTGAAATCACTACTGGGGAATGTATATCCAGCACTGATCTTCAAAGTATCCTTTACACATTGACTTTTTGATAAAGTAATACTTATCTTAAATTTAGCATGTTTTTATTGAGTTTCAGTTATTCTTCTGTATGCTTCAAGTGAAATAAATTTGAAAATTTTATTGGGGGTAAATGTTTTATAACCTTTTATTTAATAACTGTTCCTCTCCCATGTGTGTGATTGCACAAATGTACAAATATGCATGAATATCTTATTTGGACAAATTTTTCTTCAAGTCAAAAAATAAACACTCATTCCTGTAATCATAGCTACTTGAAGGACTGAGATGTTAGGATAGAGGCTTGAAGCCAGTCTTGGAATAAAATTCTGTAGAACTCTTATGTCTAAATAAACAGCAAAAAAATCAAGAAGTAGAGGTATGGATCACATGATAGAGCACCATCTTTGAGTGAAAAAGCCAAGCAAGAATGCAAGGCCCTAAGTTCAAGCCCCAGTACTGTCACAACAACAACAAAGGAATCATTATGAACATTTTCCCAATTACCTGTGCCAAAACACAGCATTGTACATAATATGAGATTAATATGTAATTATGTGAACATAAAAGAAATTATTTTCAATAGTTGTCAGGAAATTAAAAATCCTTGTTACACTTGTTTTGGATAAAGTCAGTGTTCACAAGAAAGTTCAGTGTAGGTTAAAGGTATGTGAAGCAGTGAAAATTCATATGATACTGGCAGGATTAGCAAGGATGGATGAAGCTATTATTTTCTGGGATAAAATGTACAAAAAATGAACACTTCGGTGATGTTTTCTACATTCACATGCTAAAAGGCAAGCGCTCTGACACTACTGCTTTACAATGACTTCTATGGATTCCTCACTCTGTGAACTAAGACCACATCAAGCTCTTCATGGATATTAATTTAATTCTAAATTGAATGAAAGCTTCAAGTGTCATGGAATGTAGGTATTGGAGTGTCATATTAAATGTACTATCAGCCTCTAAAATGTCATCAGAAAATCATCCTATCATCTAGAGAATTGTTCATTTCACATGGATTGGTAACAGAATCCTCCTCTGATTAACAAACACAATTCATCTTGTCAATATTGGATTCTTCTTACAGGAGTTGCTGCCACTGAAGGACCTATTTTTCATGACAGCAATATCATTTTCTCCCTCAACTTCTCTGACACACACTCCTGAACACCTTCATAAACAAATTCACTTGAAATTCCTCTATAAGTATTATTTAATTTACCTGATTTTTGAACAACTCATACTTTGTGGCAATTCTATTTTTAAAAACATGGCCTTTCTGGCAGAATCAGGCTTCTGGGAAAAGTAAAAGCATCAGGATATATCTGTTTAAAAAGTTCAGAATCAAAACTATTTCTGGTCTAGAACCTGTGTCTCATGCCTAATACTCAGATGCTGAAATCTGCACATCTAGGTTCAAAGTCAGCATGGGCAAGAAAGTCTTATCTCCAATTACCCATCAAAAGAAGTAATATACTTCCAGAGGTGGAGCTGTGTCTCTAGCATTATAGAGTCAGTCTTCAGTGAAAAAACTAAGAGACAGCTCCCAGACTCTAAGTTAAAGCTCTGATATTCACACTAAATGACAACAAAAATAATTTAGGAATGAGGGATATTATTTTTATTTTGGTTGTTTTATATTTTTGTTCTATTTATTGTTTCTTGGTGTATGGTTTGTGGTTCTTTTTTCTTTTGTTTCTTTTTCCTCTGGTTTATTCCCTGTGGTAACTGTCTTTGATTTTGATGCTCTTTGTCATGTATATAAGTTTATCTGATTTGGGAAAAGGAAGTGGGCTCATAGGAACAGTGGGACAAAGGGTGAATTAATGCAACAGCAACACGACTACACTACGCACTATATTAGAAAAGAATTTAACAACTTGGGGGAGGGAAATTTGGAAGGGAAGGAAGTGGGAGAAAACAAGGGGGTAACAGTGTTTGAAAAGGAATGTATTGATTGCCTTACTTATGTAACTGTAACCCCTCTGTATATCACCTGTACAACAAAAAAGAATAAGTAAATAAAACTCAACAGCATAATTCTAATAATGAAGTAAATAGAAATGAACTAAGATAGTAGAAATAAATAATAACAATGTTTATTTAAACAAGTATATTGATATAATGACTAGAGGTTATAATTCAGAAAACAGATGATTGTCATAGTTAATAACATCTGTTAGACCCTTCCAAGTACATTGGACTACCATGTCGACATGTGCCATTACTTACAGTATGTGCTCTATGCTGAAAGTGTTTCTGAGGCTCTTCCTGCTACACTATCCCTTGCTCTTCACATAGTAACCAATGTCCTAATTTGTAATACTAATTTTGCCTCTTGGTGAACTTCACAGAACTGAAAAAAAGGATTTTTGCTTCATTCACTCCAATATATGCTGAAGTGTTCATTCATTTTTGTTAATATAATAACAATATATTCATGTTCAATTTTATATAAAACACTTACCATTATATCAAAACATTATTCATGGGGTCAATGAGGGCTGGATTGTTGCTAGATTTTTAGCCAAAAAATGAATGTTTTGTTCTAATAATATTGTATTTTGGTAAAAGCATACTATAGACTTTCCATTCATATAGCCAAATAGCTGAGGTAATTGACATATAGAAATATATTAGTTCCATATCTTACCTATGGTAAATAATGCTGCAGTAAACATAGTTATGCTGGTAGCTTTAGTATAGTCTTGTTTGTGATCATTTAGTAAATGCCCAAAAGTGGGATTGCTG
>NW_012267268.1:10679797-10698457 GCF_000151885.1 Dipodomys ordii
GGGGGTTAATTTTATACCCTGCTACTTTGCCAAAGTTTTGAATCAGCTTGAGTAATTTGGGAGTGGAGTCTATGGGATTCTTTAAATACAAGATCATGTCGTCTGCAAAGAGGGAGAGTTTTATTTCTTCTTTCCCTATTTGGATCCCCTTTATGTCTGCATCTTGTCTTATTCCTTGCAATTATTTCTCACATATTTATAAGATGATTTCTTTGTTGTTTTGTATTTCCCTTCCCCATGGTATAACCCCTGGTTTCACTGTATTTGATGTTGGTATCATTTGTGGCGAGGAAAGGGAAAAACCAAATCGTGGAAACATTGCAACAATGAGATGTGCAAATCGTTATGTCGAAAACGAACTTTACACCCTGGGGGGGGGTGCGGGGGGAGGGAGATGAAGGGGAGACAAAGGAGGAAGCAGCAATGCTTGATACAAAATGTACTCATTTTCTTGCCCATGTAATTGTAACCCCTCTGTACAGAATTTTCACAATAAAAAAAAGAAATATGTTGGATCTGGTTCTACACAATCCAATCAATGGCATGGCAGGCCCAGTGCTTTTAGAACTTTGCTGGTGATGCTGGATGTCACTGGTCTGGGGCCTTGAAATGCATGGGGATAGTGAGAAGGAAAAAAGGAAGGAAGAAATTATGTAAGTGACAAAATCCTTTTTAGGGTCTCTCCCAAGTAACCTGTCACTGTCCAACTTGGTCCCAGTTACCAAGGGTCTACTAACAGCCAATTTTGCCATCTGGGGGCCAAATCTTTCATATGCAGGTATTTGGAAGGCATTCAGTATCCAAAATCTGGTATATACCTGGAAGTATAAGTGAAGAGAATAGATAGTTTGTTTTCTTGCTTATTTTAAAGGACATTGTGGAGGTTTTGCCCATCTATTATAATGTTAGCTATAGGCTTTTTCATATATATTGAAGTATATTAGTTCTTTTTTGAGTTTTTTCAGAGTTTTTATCATAAAAGAACGTTGAATTATGACAAAGACTCTAACTGAATTTTTTGAGATGATCATAGGATTCTTCTTCTTGGTTTCACGTGTGAATTATATTGTTTCATTTGTATATTTTTTAATTTTTTATTGTGAAAATACTGTACAGAGGGGTTACAATTACATGGGCAAGATAATGAGTACATTTCTTATCAAGCATTGTAGCCTCCTCCTTTGTTTCCCCTTACCAACCCTTCCCATCCTCCCGCCCCTCCGCCCCGCTCTCCCCCACCCCCATCCCACCCCCCGCACCAAAGTTGTGAAATTCGTTTTCAACATCTCATTGTTGCAATGGGTCTACCTGTATCCCTATTTAAATGATTTGTTTTTCCCCTTCCCCTCCACAATTATACCGACATCAAATACAGTGAAAGCAGGGGTTATACCATGGGGGAGGGACATACAAAGTAACAACGAAATAATCTTATAAATGTGTTAGAAACAATCGCATGAAAGAAAAAAATTTGAATACATATTCATTTGTATATGTTGATCCATAATGGCAAGCAAAAAATTAGTCTACCATACTATGGTTGTGTTTTGGTGGCTCTTGCTGAGTCACTGTCTGATTTTTGGAATGACAGAAATACTGGATTCATACAAAAAGGTTGTTAGTGTTCCTTCCATGCCTATTACAAGGAAAAGTTTGAGAAGTATTAGTTTAGACTTTCTTTAAAATTCCGGTAAAATTCAGTAACAAATTCATTAGGTTATTTTTCCCCTTAGGAGCATTTGCTACTGCTTCAATCTCTTTGCTTCTTATAGATATATCAATGAAGTTATGTCTTCCTGTTCAGTGTTGATAAGACACACGTATCCTCAAATGTATCTATTTCTTCTAAGTCTCCCAATTTATTTGAACATATGTTTATAAATTATTTCCTCCTCTTCTAGATTTCATTTTTATTTGTTATGGAATCGCCATTTTCATCTCTACTTTTGTTTAGTTTGATCTCTTCCCTCCTCTGTTTAGTCACAATGATGTGTGTGTCTTTCAATTTTTAGTCTCTTCCTTGAATTTTCTGACATAATTTTTATATAATTCCATCTACTAATCTAGGGTTTGTCTAGATTTTATTTTCCTCAAAACTTAAATGATCTCTCTCTTTTCCTCCCTCCCTTCCTCCTCTCCCCCTCTTTCCTCTCTATTTTCCATCTTTCCATTTTTAAATGTAGGCTCTCGTAGTTATACACTTTACTCTTAGCGTTAACATTATAGTGTTTCAAAGTTTCTCATAAATTGCATTCTCATTTTCATTAGATTGTAGGAAGTTTGTATTTCACACCTTATTTTGCCAAGGGCCCACTCATTATTCAATAATAAGTTACTGAATATTTTTGTAGTCTCTTCTGCTACTGAAGTCTCATTTTATTCTATTATAACCTGATAGAATGCAGTTATTCTAATTTTCTTCAATCTTCTAATACTTGTATTATGTATAAAACTGTCATCTGTTATATAGAAAGTTCCATGGATTTCCAACAACAATGTATACTATACAGTTATTTTTAGAAGTTATATTAATATCTTTATTTTTATATTCATTTTGTATTATCTTTAAGTGATTGCACAAAGGAGTTGCCATTTAATAAAGCAGTTTATGAATACAATGCATCTTTTCCCATGTCACCTTTCAACATTCTCACCCATCCCCCCTTCCTACCCCTTCTCTCATTCTTCTTAATTTTGTTGGATATACATTGAAACCTTGCCTACATTCTCTACCTCTTCTCCTCTTCATTTCTGTAGACTTTCTTCTTGACTCCATCCTATCCTATTCAAGAATCCCTTTCCTGGTGTTCATTTTATTGAACTTTGATTCTGACTTTCCAAGGAACCACGCTGTTTGAATTCTGCCTTGGATCTTCTGTGTTTCAGTTTAATACATTTCTATACACTTGCACATCACCCAATGTATTTACTTACGTTATTTGTATAAAATCATCTGTAAATACCTATGGTCTATAGTATAATTTTTATAAGGTTTATTTGCTGTTCTTTTCCTTAGATGAACCATCTATTGGTAAGAGTGAAGTATTGAAGTCTCCCACTAATATGGTGTTGAGATCTACCTGTTTTGAGTAGTAACTTTGCTCTTCACCAGTGCCCAAAGGCTTTTCCTAAAGGCCTCATTTATTTCAGAACCTGCTTAGCATGTTTTCACCCTGTGGTATACTGAGACTGCTTTGTGTGATTTCAGCCTTGAGTCCTGTTCAGAGTTATCAGTCCCACTTTGTAAGCATCATTCAAAACCACTAGATAATCCCTTGATAGGGAGTGTTCTGCCAGACACAGCCTTGCTGCAGTTTCTGTAGTGAACCTCAGGCACTGGGACTTCCTGTTGTCTGATAGCACAGGGTCATTCATGGGGGCCCACTATTGCCTGAGCTCATTGCTGATTTAAATTCTCAATTTGCCTGTGTTTAAGTCCCACTTGCTCAACAGCCAATTGTCTGGTCATCTGATAACTCTTCACACCTTTACAGTGTAGCAGTCTCTAAAACTTCAGGTTGCCTTCCAGGTGTTAATGTGAACTGATCCTTCCAGCACCAACTCTACAAGACAGTCAAGGGCCCTGTTCTCTCCAGTGTTTTCTCAACTGAAATTTAAACTGCTCACTATCAGGTTAGGGCTTCTAATAGCTTCCTCGGCTTTGACCAGCTATCTTCAGGCTGGCAGGTGTCACAACCTCCTCCATTTTATATCAACCTCAAAATGGAATTTTTCCTCCAAGATGCCATGATTGGATGACACAGAAGTCTCTAAACCTCAGTTGTAACCTAACCTCTAAATCCCCAGATAAGGCTTGAGTCTCAAAGCCTGACTGACTATAGGTTCTTTGTAAGCAGGCAATGTAAACTAATCTCTCTGTAATCTGTAGTGTAGTTTTGTTGTTGTTGTTGTTTTTCAGAAATGATCCTGATGAATAAACTTGAAGTGTGGGGAAGTTCTCACTGGAGAATCTCCATGTCTATGCTTTCTTCTGGTGGCAGTCTGACTCCTGGGCCCAAAATGAGTGTATTGGTTCTCCCTGATTGTGAATTTCCCCTTATTTCCAGCCCTCTCAGGTTCTAGCTGAATTCCAATGCCTGCCTGAAGCCTGTTTCCTGACAGCCAATTAAACTGATCACCCAGTAATTAGAGTTCTCTACCAGCAGAGGTTCAAGCCTTTACTTAATTGGAAAGAAAACTTGGATATGATGGCACATGCCTATAATATAAACTACTCAAGAAACTGATTGGGAGAATCACATATTAAGACAAGACTGAGCAAAAATGCAACAAGATCCCATATTAATCGTTAAGATAGGCATGTTTGGCACATCTACAATCAAAGTTATTTGGAGTCCTCAGTAAGACAATCAGTTGATCCAAGCACCTGTAGCTCATGCCTGTAGTCCCGCTCAGTAAGCTGAGATATGACAATTGTGGTTCAAAGCCAGCCTGGGTAGAAAAGTCTTTGAGCCTCTTATCTCCAATTAATGACCCAAAAGCTAGAACTGGAGCTGTGGATCAAAGAGTAGAGTGCTAAACTTGAGAAAAAAAATGTTTAGAGAAAGCATCCAGGCCCTGACTTACATCCCCAAGACAATCAAAAACAAACAAACAAATAAACAGGATCACTGTCAAGGCTGGTCTCAGGCAAAAATGCAACTACCAAAAAAAAAATAAGGTATAGAAGAGCTTGGGTCATGGCTCAAGTGGTAGAGTGCTTACTTAACAAGTACAAAGCATCAAGTTCAGAAGCTGGCATTACAAATATGTTCTTTAAAAATGAGAAGAACAGAAACTAATCTCTCTCATTGTAATACACATTCAAATTTTAAATGAGTACATTTCTTATCAAATACTGTTTTTCTCCTATGATCCCTGCCCGCACCTCCCCACTTCCCCCAGAAGTAGTAAAGTTCATTTCTAACATAGTGTCTTATGAGTATCATTGCTGCAATGGGTACTCATTACCTCACCCATGTAACTGTAACCCCTCTGTACAACATCATTACAATAAATAAAATTAAAAAGCAATGATTAAAAGACAAGGAAATTCTGCTGGTGTCACCTCATGAGGTGTTGAAACTTTTGAGAAAAACTTTAGGTCAAGACAGATCTACTTGATAAAATGCATAATTTATAAATAAAAAGGGAAATTTAGTTATAACTCACATGGATAAAGAGAATACATATTTTATAAATACCTATCTTCTAATTTAGATTTATATGCATTTTTGAAATGGCTCTTGTTACAAAGCATTTCATCTCTGTTTTCGAAATATAAACTCATTTGCAGTTCTTGATTCGATGAAGTTCTGGCATCTTTTTATTAGAGGTGTCTAAAATATGTATCATTTGCCTTCCCTTATACTTTAAATGCTTCTAGGTACAGTGTTTTACAGGACTAAACTTTCTACAAGTCTGCTGGACATACTAGTTGAGCAAGTATAAGTGCAGCGATAAACAGAAAGCCACATCCATTCAAATAGTGTCTTCAAAACTCACAGGATCTCACCTCTGACTTGCGTGGTTTCTCAGTGGCTCATTTTTGCTGCAGAATTCTCCTGGCTAAGTCCATAGATGTGCAGATTCCTCTAAGTCCTTGAACTGAATTTCATTGGTTCTGGTCTTACGTAGAGTCCATCTTACATAGAGTCCATTTCTAAACTTTGAGCTCTGTGAAACAGAATAGGATAATTGACTGGTTAGAAATAGTCATGTAAAATATTTGAAGTTGAATGTGGTCAAATAGAGGTCTTCCAAATATTGAAGAGATCTCTCATATTTCTTATTTGTCTTGGATACTTGTATGTTCTTTCTCTATAATATCTAGGCTGTCTTCAATCCCTGAGATTCGATCTTCTACATGGTCTAACCTACTGTCAAGACTTTCTACTTTGTTTTTTATTTCTTTTCCTTCTAATTGGTCAGCTTTGATGGCTTCAAATTCTTTGTTGGAGCTTTGTTTTAGATCTTGTATGAATTTCTTTACTTCCTTAATTTGGTGTTCAGTGTTTATTCTCAAATCACTTCGTTGATTGGTTATGGTTCCCTTGGACTTCCATTCCTTCTGTTGGGCTACATTCAGCATTCCCTTTGTGGTCTCCCTGAATTCTTTCAGCTGTCTATTTATGGATTCCATGAATATCTCTACTGATCTTTGTCTATTCTCATCCCACTCTCACAATTTCTGTATTACTCTTTGATTAGCTTCCTCACATTCATGCAATTCCTTTAATTCTCTTTGACTGCTCTCAACCAGCTCACTCAATTCCTGTGTTTCTCTTTGACTATTCTCAGCCTGCCCACGCAATTCCTGTATTAATCTTTGCGTAGCTTCCTCATGCTCACAAGATTCCTGTATTAATCTTTGGTTTGCCTCCTCTCACTCTCTATCACTCTCACATTGAATCCTTTGCAGGTTTTCAATCTTTTCATTGACCATGTTTACCAGTAGAGCTTTTTGGGAACTCTCCTCTGGATTATTCATTAACTGTTCTGTCACCTGATTATCATGAGTGGGAATTGAGATACCCAGACTGGCCATTTTTCTTTTGTTTTTCCAGCTTATTCTGCCCATTTGGTATGCTTACTTTATTTTCAGAATATATGCCATGTCCTAATTATTGCAGCTGTAAGGTGTGGCATTTGTACTTGTTCAGTAAGAGCAATAATATTAATGAATTTATTAATTTATTTAATTATTTTGGTTGGTCGTGGGCCTTGAACTCTGTTTCTGGGCCCTGTCCCTGAGCTCTTCATCTCAAGACAAGTGCTCTACCATTTGAGCCACAGTGCCACTTCTGGTTTCCTCATGATTAATTGTAGATAAGAGTCTCATGGACTTTCCTGCTCTACCTGGCTTTGAACCATTTTCCTCAGATTTCAGCCTCTTGAGTAGCTAGAATTACAAGCATGAGCCACCAGCGCCTAGCTAATATGTTTTAAAGACTGAAGAAAATTAGTTCTATACAATTGAATGTAACATATTTGTGTCATACTTAACATTTTAATTTGTAATCTCCAATCCTTCTCATTTCACTTCATTATTTTAACTCATTTATTCTTGCAGAATTTGGAAGATAAAAACATGCTGGAAAATATATACAAGTTGCCTGCCACACTTAGAGAAGTGTTCAAGATTTCCAGAAAATGTAACTTAACTCAAAGCTCAAGATAGAATTTTCAAAGTCTTACCACTACCCATGTTTTTCTGATAAAGTTCTAGTGTGAAAGCGATGTGTGATTCTCAGTCAGACAGAGAATGCTTGGAATTCTGTCAGCATTGGTTGAACTTATATGGGCTCAGTTATTTACTATATTTGCCCCCACTTTTCACACTGGCAAAATAAAGTTAAGATTGGCAGTGTCTTTGATGCTGGTACACTGCATTTTTGTATATACATTTATCTTGTTTGGAGGAGGGAAGGGGAATAACAAAATGCTGAAACAAGGACAAAGTATGACCCATTGCAACAAGGATACTATTTCAGAAATGAACTTTAATCTTCGTGGGATGGGAGAGGATCAGAGGAAGGAAAGGGTAGTGGGAGAAAAACAAATGAGAGGGTAACAATTTTTGACAAGAAATGTAGTCATTATCTTACTCATAACCCCTCTGTATAGCATCTTTACAATAAAATTAAATTAAAAATACTGGCATCTACTTTGTGCATTCTTATGGTTGCAAGAATGTATAGGAATGCTTCCCAGTCTGCCATATAGTGAGTACTCAAGAAATTTAAACTTTATTACAACTAGGTGAGTAAAATCATGTTCCGAGAACATCACATGTAAATAGAATTAACACTCAAATTCCGACCTTTCTGATTGCAAATCTGTGTTGCTGATTCGTTAGGGTTATTATCTCTTCTTCATATTCAGAAACTTGGAATAAGAGTCATCCATAAAATTTTATGCAGAGGCAAATAGTGTTTTGGTATATAATCAATTAAACAGCCCTCAGTATACAACCAACATCTCAATTATTAGCAAATTTCTTTGCAGGTACTAGTTAGCAACCATCTGGAGGGAGATAATGAATAAGAAACAAAACAGAGTCTTTTATCACCAATAAGAAAGAACTACGTAATTCTGGTAGTTCAAGAATGAGTATGAGGAGAATTTTTTTTTAAAAAAAAAACATGGAGATAAAAGACATGAAATGACACCAAATAGATATCTTACTTTGTTGTCTTTTTAATTGTCTCACTGTTTTTGTGTCACTGTCTGGATATGGAATAAGACATTCACCTTAGAAAACATCACAACAGAAAACTTGTGTGGTCATCTCTGAACATGAACATACACAAAGCATTTCATGACGAGAAGACTACATCTCTCATACTTGACTGCACCTGATGAGGGTTAAAGTCTCCATTAGACTCAATTATAGAAAGAGTCTGGTGGTACAGAGGCAGTGAAAAGTGACAGCTTTTAGTAGATTACTTTCATCTCAGCTACCAGAGTGCAACAAATAATAAAATGCATGGAGGGCACTGAGAATGTAATCAACATTCACTGCCCCTGGGCTCCCACAGGGACAATAATCAGTAATCCACCTTCAGGATATACAAATGCAACACAAGGAAAGACTTAAGAACAGTTTTATTTATGTAAAGTTATTATATCTCATTTCATTTCCTCCTGAAACATCATCCATTTCATATCTTCTTCACTTTTGGTGGCTAACAGCACAAATTAATTCCCTGTGGTTAAAAGCTGATGTTATTTAAAACCTAGTACCTATTAATAAATCACATTAGGATACATAATTAATTATCTAGCCCATTTGAGGGGTAATAAAATAATTTAATTTTAAATGACCTTTGGGGAGATATGAATATATCCAAAGTTATAAATGCACCTCAACACTAGCTGTAATCATTTATAAATTCTGATTTTTTCTGTCATATATGTACAAGGTTTTTAAAAATTTATATTTTTTGAATGCATGAATGAAGAATTTGAGAATCTAAATATAAGAAGCTTGGACTAAATTGATAAATTAGTATGAAAATGCCTTTATTTTATTTTTAGTATTTTCACATATGTGGAGAAATAGTTTCTCTTTTTTGAATTTTGGTTTTACCACGGTGTTCTACATTGTCTCTAAAGTGCATCCATAGTCTGTACCTGCAAATAAACCAGGAGCTCATTTGGTTTGAGTGTTTTGATGCTCTTTTATTCATTAGGCAAATCTTATCCTGAATTCCTCTGTCCTCTGTTTTATATCCAGTTTCTATTCTTTACTATGAACCACAGTTGTATGTTCAGAAAAGTCACTAACTAGGCAAGAAATCCTGCAGAAATTATAAACTGCTATGCACTACGGTTCTTTAAAAGTTAATAGTCACAATTCTGGGTTTAATCAGCCAAACTGAACAAACAGAAATTTAAAAGTATAAATAATGCAGAAATATAATAATGCATTTCTGAAATAAAATGAGAAGAACACAATACTCAACTTTTTGGCACATACCATACTTAGGACACAGTCCTCTTTCTAACAAGATGAAGTTAATAATTATACCCATTCGCAATGGAGAAAATGTTGATCAATATTCTCATGAGATAATGTACCCACCATGAACACCCATGGGCTAATTTAGATTTTTGGAGGAGTACTCAACAGAATAGTAGATCTAACTCCAAAATCCAAACTTTTTTTCATTTCTTGTTAGTATTGTGGTTCTAAGAGCTGAATGAGACAAAAATATTCAAAGGCTAACTTCATTATAGATGAAATAGTAAAATAAGAAAGCAACATTTCAGAAATTACTGTTGTTAATTGATCAGGGTTAGATCAGTTTACAGTAAACATATTTTCTAGAGTACCAACGTAATGTTTTTATCTTTTATAAATATTTAAATGTTATTACAAATGTGATATACAGAGGGGTTATCATTTCATAAGTCAGGTAATGAGCGCATTTATTTTTGGACAATGTCATCTCTTACTATGTTATCTTCCAAATTTTTCCTATTATTGCCACCAACAAATTGTATTGTTCATTTTCAACAGTCTAGTGAGTACCACTGCTACATTTACTCTACTATTGTAGCTCCCATTTCTGTTCCTTTCTTACCCCATCAAAGATGGACAAACAATAAAACACCTCCCCCAAAAAAGAAAAGGAAAAAGCCCTCTTGTTTCCAAACTCTGGAAGTTCATTTTGATAAACATTATTTTATATACTTGCAGGCACAGTGATTGCACCTTTTGGTTCCTCACCCCATATTAATTTTTAAATTCTTCTTACTATATTTTTAGCTACATCCCTAGGTGTTGTTCCACAGAGGATTACATTTAACAATTTAGTTTAGAATAAATTGCTTTGAAATGATGCCAAGTTAATTTCAGTTTTATGTAAAGATTTTTTTGTAGTGCTTTTCTTCTTTCATTATTTGTGCTGGCATTATCCGTGCTGCATGTCCATTGCCACAGATTGAGAAGTATTCCTTTAGATGGCTTTTTTTAATCTTAGAAAATAATGGGATGAATTATACATGGCAATATATTTTTTGCACATTTATGCTCTGCCTAGATCATTTAATGAAACTGTGTATTAATTCAGGGAGTCTGATAGCTGACACAGAGTTACTGTCTGCTATCCTTTCATGTCAGCTTGAAGGACTCTATTTCTCACTAACAGAATCACACTCCAAGTGATTCTAAATATTATTTCTCAGTGGAAATTTCTGAAAGGAATTTTTTGTCTGTCCTTAAAAAGTCATTTCTTTTGGAAATTTTGTTTCAGATGATGGATATGCAAAGAAGAATTTTTAATGGTCTTGTTATTAGCTGAAGTGTCACATCTAGCTAGTCTGTTTTTTTTTCTATTTGTTCCTCCTTCTCTTACAGAACTGCTATTGTGTATTCCCACTCCAGCAATATGGAAGCACTTGCCAGATCCCAGATGTGCCATTTTCCCTTCCATGATAATATCTTTTCACAAATTGTGCACTTTGCTTGGAATGGCCTCCTCAATCACACACACACACACACACACACACACACACACACACACACACACACACACCAAAGTGTATACAAGAAGCACCCCTCCTGTAATATCCCTTGGGGTACTAGATCTTGTCTGCTTCTTGCCACCTTGTAAATCTCTCCATTAACATACTGATAAAAGTGTGCATGCTTCCATTTTAAACTCACCAGGGAACTCAGGCATAATCATCTCTGTATCCTCACCATTTATCACTGTACTCTGCATATAACAGATGTCCAATATACAGGTAACATGTTTACATGTTTATTTTGTATATACCTAAATTGTACCAGTATTTTCTGATTCATTTTAAGACTATAGACCTTTTGAACCATTCAGTCACTATTTGTTGTCTAGGAAGCCCTCAGAAATTTGTGTCTTTAAGGACATTGACCAGTTCCTACATCTTGCTTTAAATCTGATTCAGAACCTATAACTTGGTACATGCTTTTTATAAAACAGTGTGTCCTTCATTTCAGGAAAAAGTCAATTTCATTGATATTCTAACAATACTCTGTCATTTTTTTTAACATTTGATAGGTAATATAAACCTGACTTTTGTTTTCAACTCATAGATAGAAAGAGAAATAATATCCCCAAACTTATTACCTTTCTTCATTTGGGTATAAGGAAAATTAAAATGGCAATAAATAGTATTTCATTTCTTCCAAAAAACTTTTGATGTGTTTGTGGGTGTGTGTGTGTCTTGTAAACAGAAAAAAGGAGCATGAAAAATGAAGAAAGTTAAAGAGATAAACTAGTGACTTTAAGGAACCCTATTTAATCTTTTTTGTCAGGGAACAGCATCTGTCAGCTGACGCTGGACTGGCTCTGTGATAGAGAAACAGTGTGATAGAGAAACTGATCACTCAGGAGGGACAAAAGCAGAAGGATGATTAATAGTGCAGGTTCTGGGTCTTTATTACATAGAGTCAAAACTTCTTGTTCTGTGCCTTTGAACACGTTATGGACATTCTTGACTTACTTATCATTAGACTTAAGAGTTTCAGGTATTAAATGATACTAAGGCAATATATATTAATAGAAACTTCCCCCTTAACATTGAACTTAATTTGTCCCTGGGACAAAAGAATGTAATGAGAAATTGTCTTGCAGTACCCAATTATACGTGCAAATATGTGTTCTAAGCAGATGAGAGCATGAAGTGCAATGAGTTGTTTGAAATAAATGAAGCTATATTCATGATATTTTCAAATTATAATTGGTTGATTGTTATATAACCCTTCATAATTCATGGAATATCTTGAGTTAATTGTATTGTGTCTGATAAACCACCAGCAAAGTGAATCTCTCCCCGCCCCCAAAGTATATAAGAACTTATGAAGAGCTGAGGTTGTGGCTCACTGGTAAAATACTTACCTACTGAGGATGAGGTCTTAGGTTTTATCATGAACACCACACAAATGAAAAACTTCACATTAATATTCATGTGGTTATTAGTAGCTACTCCATACTGAGAAAGTGCTTGATAATTTTGTCTCTTTTTATTACTACACAACTTATTTCACTATTTTATTTCCTAAATAGTTATTCCTTTTGCTATTACTTATAATAATATTTAGGTACTGCTTTAGGCACTTAATATCTTTTACTTTTTTAAACTTAGTTTAATGTATGGAACAACTTAACTAGAGACCATTTAATTAATTTTCACAAAGCCACATCTCCACTAGACAGTAAGCGTAATGTTTCTACATCAGAACACGAATTATGGAACGTCTAAGTCTAGTTCCTGGAAAACAGAGGAAATGCTCTTCTTCCATTTATTCTTCTTCATCTAATGGTTTTGCTTTAAGGGGTTCCTGAATATCTGCTCCCCAAATTCTCTTAATGAATTCAGTCATTGTAATTTAGGTAGAGAGCATGAAATTTGGATTTACAACTACCTTCCTAGATTCTGAGAGTCTCACCAACTAGGCCATTGTTGAAACAATTCTCACGTCCTTCATGTTTATCAGCCCTTCATACCAGTTGCATGCTACTCATTCTACTACATCAAACTTTGCATGCTATTCATACTGCTATACCAAACCTTGGGAAATTATGGAAAGGCTAAAGAAAAATCTAGATTGCAAAGCAGACTAATAAGTATTGAACACAATAGGACTGTTTACAGCACAGGATCGATACCTACAGCATTGCTTTTATGAAACTCTTAATACATGATGATGCTGTTATTAGACTCTGTACTAAAAGATTATCCATTTTTTAACCAAGGGAAAAGGATTTGGAATTGGAGTGAAGTAGTTCATCTCAGATGGACGGTGTTCTGACAAGTGTGTGAAGGTGAACAGATCTGAGCCTTCCCATGACCTTCTAGGAAAGAAGAAATCAATTGTCTGGTTCAGAAAGGACTCAATGACTTCCAGCTATAAAATCCTGCGTAAAATGTCATCCAAAGTTTAGAATAAAATAACGTGTATTCATTATCTCCTGGTTTCTGCAAGTCAGGATTATGGGTGCAACTCAGCTGGCTTCTTTGGCTCAGGGAGATCAAATAAAGAGGTTAGCATAAACTACACTCATCTCAAGGTTCCATTGAGATGTGTCAGCGTTTCAGCTCACTCATGTGGCTGCTGTCATATATCAATTTCTTGTTGTTGTTTAACCAACACTATCACTCAGTTCTAAAACAAAATAGTCCCTCTGTGGAGAATCCCCAATCATGGCATCAAACTCCACTCAGAGCTGTGGACTCTAGAAAGAGCAGTCAGCACAAAAACGAAGCTGTTGTCCTTTGCCACAGTTTTGGAAATGTTATGCCATTGTTTCATTCAACATCTACTGTCTCACAGTAGCACAGCATTACCAGATGGAAGACTGAATGTCCGGTTGAATTTAATTCTTAGATAAATTGTTACTTTAATACAGATAACTTTAAATATTACAAGGGGAAGGCTGATACTCCCAAAAATGTCTCCAGAAATTCAAATTCAAATAGATATCATGAATTTTGCCTGAAAATACTGACAAAACTAAGTGATAAGTTTCTTCTGTTCACTAAAGAAGACTAAGTCCAGCTGTTCCCAATGGATGTGATCATTGAACAAGGTGTGAACATTATAATGTGGAAACCATCAAGGTCATCTTTGACATTACCTACTATAAAGAAGCCTATTTTAATTTTTCCTTTATGGTACTTTCTGCATTTTTGTAGAGGTATCCCAAAATGGTTTTCCAAAATCTTCTCAGTCCCTCACTTCAGGATTATATATTTGATTGTTTGGGCTGCTGTAACAAAATACTGTGTCCCAAGATCAGGTTCTATTGAGGCCGTATTCTGATGAGGTTTTTCTTCCAAGCTACCTACTCCCTTTGCTCATATAGAATTTTTAGGCTCTTAAACAGAGGGATGTCTCTGATTTTTCTTTGCAATTTCACCCAGGCAGACATCAACTGTAGCAGATCTTTAATCTTATTAGAATATGACCTTATATACTTTCATGCCCTCTCTAAATGTTCTGTTTCCCAGTAAGATTTATTTGGTTTTAGCACTACACCATACATTTTTATCATGGGAAGAACATTATTTAGTATATAACAGGGTCACTCACAAGAGAACAAATCAAAGCAACTCAAGTGCAGCTATAATTGCAGCCCAGCCCATAACACAATTTGAGAACTAATAGTCTATCCAATCTCTTTTTGTACTTAAAAGCTACAGTAATAGACAAGGAGCATTCAGTCAGAGGTCATAAACATATAAGATATCATCAGGAATAGTTTCCACTAATTTATAAAGCATGCTAATTCTAATTCTTTCTTCCTACTTAACAAATAGGGCAATCGTGTTACAAGTGTGATTATTTATATTTCATGGTGCATTATTTTGGCAATTTGATGGAGGAATTTGAGAGCATCCATTTAAGCATTTTCATTGCCTATAGGTTAATATTGAAAGGCAAGCATGATAGAAACTCCAAACAATTTAGCACTCTAAGAAGACAAACATTGATTGGTGATAGCCAGATGCAAGTTACATGTAGTATTTGGCTTTATGTGTAAATAACTTTGACAGCACAGAGGCTCAGAATACACTTAGAATAATTTATTTGTAGCCTCTCATCTCATTGCTGATAGTCAATGTAATTTTTGTTTTGTTCCACCCTGCAATAACTATATCAGAATATTATCATCTTAGGTAGCGTGTCCTGTAAAAATACTTTCTTCTCTTATGAGTCTCCAAATAGAACATTTCTATAATTGACTTCATGGTTTGCATTTTATCTTGAATGAACCATATTTTCTCATTTCGTTTAGCCACATCAATAGGGAAAAATTAGAGATTATGTAAATACTGCTAATGATTGTCAACTAATATGAGTATGAAGCATTTGTAGATGACACACCACCACTATAATGTAGCCTTTACCATTTCTAGCCCATTTACTTCCCCTGTGTTATCTATCAAACTTGACTAATTAACATTTGGCTAAAATAAAAACATTCTTTTCCACTTATATAGATTTGAAGTTAGTTTCAACTCCTTAAAAAGAACATGCCCATTTTATTATAATCTTATTGTCTTCAGTAGTTGTACGAAGCGGTTATAATTCAACATGTCAGCTTATGAGTAGAATGCATTTTAATCAATATCACCCCTTCCATCATTCTTCCCCATTTCCATCAACCCCACTTATACTTCAAACTCTTCTTTCAAACCATTTTAAGAGGAGAAGAGGAAGATGGTGGAACAGAAGCTGGGGGTTAAGCAAGCCTCACATAGAAACCAGTATTAGTATTCCAGTGGAAAATCTAAGGCTAGAGAGTCACACCAAGTGTGTCATTATAGAGAGTTTGGCCAGAGAAGAAAAACTCAGGCAGTTTAGTTAAGGACACAGATTCAAGCATCCCCAGTGTGTGGCACCTTATCAACAGAGAGAGCCTGGGACAAAGGTGCCACAGTCAGTGTGCTAGCAGATTCTACTCACCACCAGCAAGAGCTGACAAGGAGTGGAAATCTTCATCCTGCTGACCACAGAAAAATCACAGACCATGGATGTGGACAGCCCAGAAACCAAAGGAAAGCTATGAATACACCCAAGACCTCTTCACTCCTTATAGAGCAGCTATGGGAAGGTAGCCACTCCACCATCGCCAGAGAGGAACTCCATCTTTGATGCTGACACAGGCCTGACAAGAGAAGTTAGTCAGAGGAGAGTTCCCAAAATGCTCTACGAACACTATTGGTAAACATGCTGAATGAAAATTTTGAAAGCCTGCAAAGGTTTCAGTGTGAGCATAATAGGGAAATGTGTGAGCACGATAAGGACATGCGTGAGTGTGATGAGGCTAACCAAAGATTAATACAAGAATATCGTGAGCATGATGAGGCTAAACGAAGCTTAATAGAGGAATTGTGTGACTAGGATGAGAATAGAAAATGACTAATGGAGGCATTCATAGAATCCACAAACAGACAGCTGGAGGAATCCAGGGACGCCACAAAGGGAATGCTGAATGAAGCCCAAAAGAAAGAAAGGGAGTCCAATGAAACCATAACTAATTGCTTAAGGGATTTATGAATGAACACTGAAAACCAAATTAAGGAATTAAAGAAACCCATACAAGATCTAAAACAAAGATCCAACAAAGAATTTGAAACCATCAAACTGACCGATTAGAAGGAAAAGAATTAAAAAACAAAGTAGAAAGTCTTGACAATAGGTTAGACCATGCAGAAAATTGAATCTTGGGATTTAAGACAGCCTAGATATTATAAAGAACAGGAAACTATTCAAGACAAATCCAAGAAATATGATAGATCTCTTCAACATCTAGAAGATACCATCAGAAAGCCAATTTGAGGATAATGAGTATGGAGGAACACCTAGAGACAGAAGTTAATGGTCTAGGAAATTTAAACAGGATCCTAGCAAACATGCAAATTGAACACACAAATATAAACAGGATCCTAGCAAACATGCCTATTCAAATAGAAGAAGCTCTTAGAATGCCAAATAGACCAGACCAAAAAAGGACATCCCACCATTCCACTGTAATCCACACAGGATCAATTCAGAAAAAGGAGAGGATCCTTAAAGTTGTCAAGAAAAAAAAAGTATCAATCACCTATAAAGAGAAACCAATCAGAATAACTTCAGAATTCTCAGCAGAGACATTTAAAGCATGAAGAACCGGGAATGATGTATGTCACACCTTAAAGACAAACAACTATCAACCAAGAACACTATATCCAGACTTTGCTTCATACTGGAAGGTCAAATAAAAATCTTCCACAGCAAAGAAAAATTGAAACTAAATATCTCCTACAAAAGATACTTAAAGATGTCCTACATATAGAAAACAAACAAGAGCACAATAAAGGACAAGAAACAGCCCCAAACTAAGAATCCAATAAGCGTAAGAAGAATCTCGTTGGCAGAGACCCGAAGAAGGTGGATAATGTGGCATTAAATAACAAACACCTCAGTCCTAACTCTAAACGTTAATGAGATTAACTCTCTGATTAAGTGACATTGACTGTGTAGCTGGAGCAAAACCTAAGATCCTTCTATCTGTTGTTTTGAAGAGACTCACCTACACAAATTACCAGCTCCTCTGGGACACAGCAAAGGCAGTACTCAGAGGCAAGTTTATAGCTCTGAGCTCCTACATCAACAATTGGAGAGATCTGAAGACAACAATTTAATGACACATCTGAACCTCCTTGAAAAAGAGAAGCAAGATAAACCCCAATCCAGTAGACGGAAAGAAATAATTAAAATTAAATCAGAATTAAATGAAGAAGAATCCAAAAAAAACTATAGAAAGAATCAACAAAACAAAGAGTTGGTTCTTCAAAAACATTAACAAAATTCACAGACCCTTAGCAAATCTTATCAGAAAAAGAAAAGAACACACCCAAATAAATAAATTCAGAGAGGAAAATGGAAACATCACCACGGAAACAACCAAGACTCATAATATTATAAGGGAATATTTCTCAAAACTTTATGCTAATAAGTTTGAGAACTTGGCAGAAATGGACCATTTCCTAGCAAAGATTGACATGCCAAAACTAAACCAAGATGAGTTAAACCAGCTTAACAGGCCCATATCAAGCACTGAAATAGAAACAGCAATAAAAGACTTACCAGCTAGGAAAGTCCATGACCAAATGGTTTTACAAATGAATTCTACAAGGTCTTCAAAGCAGAGCTCACACCAATACTCCTCCAACTCTTCAATGAAATTGAAAGAGAAAGATCACTACGGAACTCATTCTATGAAGCCATCATAACCCTCATCCCAAAACCAGGCAGGGGCTCATTTAAAAAATAGAACTATAGACCCATTTCTTTGATGAACATTGATGCAAAACTTCTCAACAAAATTTTGGCCAATCGACTTCAACAATTCATCCAAAAAATCATACACCATGACCAAACAGGACTCATTTCAGGGATGCAAAGCAGGTTCAATATATGCAAATCAATTAATATTATTCATCACATCAACAGGAGCAAGAATAAGAACCACATGGTTATCTCAATAGATGCAGAAAAAGCATTTCACAAGCTCCAACACCCCTTTGTGATGAAGGTTTTGGAAAAATTAGGAATCCATGGAACATTCCTCAATACAATAAAGGCTGTATATGACAAACCTACAGCCAGCATTATACTCAATG
>NW_012267268.1:10698992-10699670 GCF_000151885.1 Dipodomys ordii
TCCTGGATTGGAAAGATCAACATCATGAAAAAGCAATACTTCCCAAGGCTATCTACAAATTCAATGCAATATCTATCAAAATTCCAACCTCATTCTTCAAGGAAATAGGAGAGGCAATCCAAAAATTCATATGGAACAATAAAAGACCCCGAATAACAAAAATGCTCCTCAACGGAAAGAACACTGCTGGAGGAATATCAATACCAAATTTCAAACTCTACTATAATGCCATAGTAACCGAAACAGCTTGGTACTTGCACAAGAACTGACCTCAGGACCAATGGAATAGAATTGAAAACCCCAAAATTAACCTACAAACCTATAACTGTCTAATCTTTGATAAGGGAGCTAAAAAAAATAGAATGGAAGAAAGACAGCCACTTCAGTAAATGGTGCTGGAAAAATTGGTTAACTACTTGTAGAAAACTAAAGCTAGATACTTATATATCATCCTGCAACAGAATCAACGGCAAATGGATCAAAGAACTTGGAGTCAAAGCAGACACTCTGAAAATATTACAGGATGGAATAGGAGAAACCCTAGGTCTCCTTGGCACAGGCCGAAATTTTCTTAATAGAGAAGTGGAAACACAACAAATCAAAGAAAGGTTGGACAAATGGGATTGCATGAAGTTGCAGAGCTTCTGCATGGCAAAGGACATAGCTAGCAAGAACAAT
>NW_012267268.1:10699915-10702904 GCF_000151885.1 Dipodomys ordii
CACACTAAAGCTACCAGCACAACTATGTTTATTGCAGCTTTATTTACCATAGTTAACATATGGAACCAACCCAGATGTCCCTCAGTAGATGAATGGATCAAGAAAATGTGGTATATATACACAATGGAATTCTATGCCTCCATCAGAAAGAATGGCATTGCCCCATTTGTTAGGAAATGGAAAAGCTTGCAAAAAAATATATTAAGTGAAGTAAGCCAAGCCCAAAGGAACATAGGTCCCATGGTTTCCCTTATTTGCAATATCTAGTATGAGTCAAGCAGATAAGGTCAGATAATTTGATGTTAGGAAAATGAACCCTTAGATATATATTTAAATGTTTTTTTCTATCATGCATTTGTTTCTAATGCATTTATAAGATTATTTCTTTGTCGCTTTGTATGTCCCTCCCCCACAGAATAACCCCTGCTTTCACTATATTTCACTATATTTGATGTCGGTATAATTTGTGGCCAGAAAAGCAAGTCACTTAAGGATACAGGTGGACCCGTTGCAACAATGAGACGTACAAGTTTTCATGTTGAAAATAAACTTTACAACTTTGTTGGGGGGGGGAAGATTGGGGGGGAGGCTGGGAATGGATGTGAAGGGTAAACAAAGGAGGAGGCTGCAATGCTTCATAAGAAATGTACTGATTATCTTGCCCTTTTTATTGTAATCCCTCTGTACAGTATGTTCACAATAAAAAAAAAGAGACACACCTTAGTCAATAAAACCAAACATTCTCTGAAAATGAAAGGCTGGAATAAAATCTACCAAGCAAACAGACCCCATAAACATGTGAGAATTGTAATGCTAATATCAGATAAAATAGATTTCAAATTAAAATCATTGATAAGAAATAAAGAAGATCATTAAATATTAATTAAAGGATCTCCCTTTCAGGAGGATATTACAATTCCAAAAGTCCATTCACCAAATAACAGAGCACCCAAATTTATCCAAGAAATATGACTTTCCCTAAAATCACACATAGATCCAAAGACATTAAATGTTGGGGACATACCACTATCCCTTCTGGGTAGAAAACTTGGCAAAACTGAATAGAGAAACCTCAGACCTAAAAAACTGTTTAGACCAACTAAACTTAATAGACATCTACCAAATATTTCACCCAGCAGCATCAGAATACATATTCTTCTCAGCAGCACATGGAACATTCTCCATTTTAAGTCACAATGCAAATTTGCCCAAATTCAGAGACATTGAAATTATGTTCTGCATTCTCTCAGACCACAAGGTAATAAAAGAGCATCCACCAAAGAAAATCCTGTAAAACATGGAGGCTGAACAACACACTGTTGAAACATAGAAGAGATTAGAAAGGAAATTCAAACATTCATGATATTTAACAAAAATCAACAAATTACCAGCTCCTCTGGGACACAGCAAAGGAAGTACTCAGGCAAGTTTATAGCTCAGTTTCTACATCAACATATTGGAGAGATCTGAATCCAAAACTCTAACAAGGCACCTGAAGCTTCTTAAAAATGAGCAACAAGCTAAACCCCAATCAAAAAATACATACAAAGAATCAACAACACAAAGAGTTGGTTCTTCCAAAGAATTAACAAAATTGACAGACCCTTAGCAAATCTTATCAGAAAAAGAAGAGAACACACCCTAATTATTAAACTCAGAGATGAGAATGGAAACATCACCAAAGAAACAACAAAGATTCAGAAGATTATAAGGAAATACTTCTCAAACATTTATGCTAATAAGATTGAGAATCTGGAATAAATGGATGAATTTCTACCAAATACTGACATGCCCAATCTAAACCAAGATGTGTTAAACTAACTTAACATATCAAGCATCCAAATAGAAACAGCAATAAGAGACCTTCAACCCAAGAAAAGCTCAGGAAAGGACGGATTTACAGCTGAATTCTTCAAGGCCTTCAAAGCAGAACTCACAGCAACACTCCTCCAACTCTTCAATGAAATTGCAAGCAAAAGTTCACCACTAAACTTCTATGAAGCTATCATAACCCTAATCCCAAAACCAGGCAAGTACTCATCAAAGAAAGAGAATTACAGACCCATTTCTTTGATGAACCTCAATGCAAAACTTCTCAACAAAATTTTGGCCAATTACCTTCCACAAATCTTCAAAAAATCATACACCACGCTCAAACAGGATTCATTTCAGTGATGCAAAGCTGGTTCAATAATGGAAATTACTTAATATAATTCATCACATCAAAAAGAGCAAGGATAAGAACCACATGATTATCTCAATAGATGCAGAAAAAGCATTCAACAAGATCCAACACCCCTTTATGATGAAAACTCTGGAAAAACTAGGAATCCATGGAATGGTCATAAATATAATAATGGTTGTGTATCACAAACTTACAACCCGCATCATATTTAATGGGGAAAAGCTAAAACTATTTCCTCTAAATTCAGGAACAAGACAAAGATGTCCACTCTCTTCACTTCTCTTCAATTTACCATTAGAGTGCCTAGTAAGAGCAATAAAACAAGGCATAAACATAAAGGTGATCCAAATGAGGAAAGATGAAATAAAACTCATCCTCTTTGCAAATGACACGATCTTGTATTTAAAGAACCCCATGGAGGGCTGGGAATGTGGCTTAGTGGTAAAGCCTTGACTAGCATGCATGAAGCCCTGGGTTCGATTCCTCTGTACCACATACACAGAAAAAGCCAGAGGTGGCGCTGTGGCTCAAGTGGTAGAGTACTAGCCTTGAGTACAGAAGGCTCGGGGACAGTGCCCAGGCCCTGAGTTCAAGCCCCAAGACTGGCAAAAAAAAAAAAAAGCACTATCATTGCCGGGCACTGGTGGCTCACTCCTGTAATCCTAGCTACTCAGGAGGCCGAGATCTGAAGATCACGGTTCAAAGCCAGCCCGGGCAGGAGAGACTGTGAGACTCCTATCTCCAATAAACCACCAGAAAACCGGAAGTGGCGCTGTAGCTCAAGTGGTAGAGCGCTCGCCTTGA
>NW_012267268.1:10708214-10725045 GCF_000151885.1 Dipodomys ordii
CTTGTTTGAGATTTCTTTTTGGAGGATTAGATTTTATGAGTTCTAAGTATATTTTAGATATTAGGCCCTTGTCTGTTATATGGCTAGTGAAGAACTCTCGCAATCTATGGGCTTTCTATTGATCTTGCTAGCTATGTCCTTTGCCATGCAGAAGCTCTGGAGATTCATGCTATCCCATTTGTCTAACTTTTCTTGTTGTGTTTCTGGGTCTTTATTAAGAATTTTGGCTTGTGCCAAGTAGCTCTAGAGTTTCTCCTATTCCTTCCTGTAATGTTTGCAGGGCATCTGCTTTTACCTCAAGGCCTTTGATTCATTTGGATTCATTTTGATGCAAGGTGATGTATACTGATCTTACTTTAGCTTTCTACAGGTGTGTAACCAATTTTTCCAGCACCATTTACTGAAGAGGCTTTCTTTCATCTAATTTATGCTTCCACCAGAAAGAATGGCATTGCCCCATTCATAAGGAAATGGAGAGACTTGGAAAAAAATAACATTAAGTGAAATGATCCAGACCAAAGAAACATAGATCACATGTTTTTCCTCATTTGTGCTAATTAGTACGCATCTAGGACAATCTTAGCAGATGAGAAGATTAGCTCAATCGTTATGTATATATGACCATATCAGATGATGTTAAGCAAAATGAACTCCAAGACATGGAAACACGAGGTTTTCATCTGTTGTTGTTTTCAACGCACTTTGTATTTCTTTTTTCTTTTTTGTTTTTTTCCTGTTTTATCACCTGTTGTCCTGTATTTGATTATGATACCCTGGGTATTATTTGTATGTTTATCTGAATTAGGGAAGTGAAGGGGAACAACAAAATGGTGCTACAAAGGACAAAGGTGAGCCAATGCAATTGTGATACTCACAAGACAATGTTGGAAATGAAGTGTACAAGTTTGGGGAACGGGGATTGTGAGGAGGGAATAGAGGGAGAAAAATGAGGAAGGGGTAACAAGTTTGACAAGAAATGTACTGACTACCTTATGTGTGTAACTCTAACACTTCTGTACATCACCTTAACTATTAAATTAACAAATGTTATTGTAAAGGTGTTATACAGAGGGGTTACAGTTACATAAGTCAAGTAATGAGTTCATTTTGTTTTAACAATTCACCTCTTCTCCTTTTCTCCCAGTTTTTCCCTCTCAATCCCCATCTCCCACAAGTTTTATAGTTCATTTTCAACATAATTTCAAGTGACTATCACTGATGCATTTGTTCACCTTTTGTCCCACAATTTCTGTTCTCCCCCTCAGCCTACCCAAATCAGATTAACTTACATACAAGACAGAAGGTACAGAAATAAAAAGATGGTGACAAAGGAGGTGGAAAAAGAATCAAAATAGCCTAAAACATCTTATTTCCATTTTTTGGAGTTATTTCTATTAGCATCATTTTATATGGTTGTTCAGCCATAGCTATTAAACCTTTGTAGTCCTCTCTTAAGAATATCTTCCTTTGGTATCACTGTGAATAACTAGAGTCCTGTATAACTCATCATGTAATAGTTTATTGTTAACAGTTTAACTCGAGTTCTATGCCCAGAGCTAATTTCTAGATAATGGTGAATAAAAATTGAGCTCACAAATAACATAAAATTCTTATTAAGTTTAGTGGATAGGGCACTAACCCTGATGGAGATTAATTTTGAAGGACATGAAATTGAGTTGGAAGAAGATGTTATACAAAAATGATGTAGAAATCCATATGATGATGCTTTTCTAGGGTCCTTAGAGGCTCTGCTGCATATGTGATGTGCAAAATTCCACTTGGCCAGATGCAGTGCAGCTTATGTGTGCTTCAGAACTACATAGAGATTCCAAAGATCTCCATTGCTCAGCAATACTGGGTTTAGTGCTAGACAGGGTTATGATATGTCTAGCCCTGGTTGTAAGTCTAGGAAGTTCATACCTTTAAAAAAACATGGCATAAAGTGAATTTTATGATTTAGGAATAAGAATAAGTCACAATTTGCTTATCTTAATACATAATGCTACAAAATATATGCAAGATTTGGATATTGTATCAGTTAATTATACTTGTCAGTATAAATATGCAACACTGAAAAGATTACCAGTAAAATTCATATTAACAAAAGATGTGCGGGGCTTGTCAAGATGTGATAGAACTGTGGGATGGATGTCATTGGTGAAGTACATTGAATTCATAAACTGATGTGTTAAATTGTAGCTGTTTTATATAAAATAATGGAATAAGTTAGTTTTAAAATTAAAAATTACATTTAGGACTGGGAAGATGGCTCTGTGGTAGAGTGCTTGCCTTGCATGCATGAGGCCCTGGGTTTGATTCCTCAGCACCACATAAGCAGACAAAAGCTGAAAGAGGCACTGTGGCTCAACTGGTAGAGCACTGGTCTAGAGCTGAAGAGCTGAGGGACAGTGCCCAGGCCTAGAGTTCAGGTCCCATGACTAACAAAAAATAGATTTATCAGCATGTAATGTTTAATATAAATTAAGAATTAAAAATTCTGAAAGTGTTAAGAATTTTTCAGTCTCAAAAAATAAAACCAGTCAAGACAAAAGATCCTGATGTTAAAAATATGTTGGATTTAGCAAGTGTTTTAGAAATGTTGACATAATATTTATAGTAATATATATTTCCAAACCCAAGATAAAAGAGACACCATGAAATAATTGCAGCTATTAGAAAAAATAAAATAGAGATTTATCACTAAAAACTGTAATAAAAAAATTCAGTGGGCAAGTGAGAGCATACAAGACTGAATGAGAAAGGATTAGTGAAATTGAACACAGATCAACAAAAAGCATTCAATTAGAAAATACAAATAAAGAAAACAGATATAGTCACCTATAGGACATGAATGGGTTCACATACAAATGATTGTAAATTGAGAAAGAATGAACTTGAAAAATTGCCTGAATGAAAACTGGGCAAGCTTCCTCAACTAATTTAAACACTAATTTTACATGTATAAAAAGCTTTCTCAACTTAAAGAAAGAAGAATATAAAGAAAATGACTAAGTATACAACAAGCAGCTATGAGTCCAAGCCAAAGATAAATATATGTTTATTGAGGGTATAATGGTACATTATATATACAAGATCAATTAGAGTAAAGATAGTTGGTAGAATTCTCATGTGAAAAATGTTATGGTAGGCATCTCCCAAACAAAAGAAAAACAAAACAAAACAAGCTAGAATTTCACTACAGAATTTTAGATCCCAAGAAAGCACCTTTCAGGTATAAAATCAGATTCAGAAAAATACAAGTTAGCCTAATTTTTCACTATGTGATCTGAAGCAAAAGCGTTAAAGAGGGTTCTGTGGTTAGAGAAAACTCTCAGCACATGCACACTTTAGTCTTCAGAACTCATTGTAGATGTAAGGAATATGTGTATACACATAAAAACCCCACTTTTCATATTCCATTCATAAATTTGTAAAATAAGTGTGGTACAGATGCATGCCTATGCTAAAACACAGTTTATAGAAATAGTAAAAGACTTCATAACTTTAAATTAGTTTTATTATTCTTAAGCAATTGTGAAAAGGCAATTCAACTCGTTAGTTTTTTAGTACAATTCAACTTAATTTCAACTCTTTCATCATTTGCCCCTACCCCTCCCAATTCTACCCAGCATCCAATTTACCTAGTTCCATTTTCACATTAAATATTATGATTGCATTTGCTCACCTTTCATCTCTCAATTCATCTGCTACTTCTGATCTCGTTTTCCCCACACCACTTGATCCAGCTTTCCTATGCTTCCTCTCCCAACAGAAAATGTTTAAATATGAAAGCTGTTGTATATAACCTTCTAAAATGGATCACAATTATATTTGTTTCAAAATATTTATGCACTGGTAAATCATCTGCTCTTGAGTGTGAGAGACTAGGAACTTGCATTTAATAAATATAATTCAAAAAATTATTTTTTTTATTCACTGGCACTAAAACTCAGTGCCTTGAACTATTTTTGCTCAGCTTGCTTTCATATAAATGGCACTCAACTATATGACACAAACCTCTAGTACAACATTTTTACTAGCTCATTGAAAATGTAGTTCCTCATACTTTTCTGCTTGAGCTGGCTTCCAGCTTTAACACTTTGAGATCAGCCTCCTTGGTAGCTAGAACACAGATAAGATTGAGCCAAAAGGCCTGGTATTAGAATTTGTTTATTATAAAATTATATTTTATTATCTTTAAGTAGTTGTAAAAAGGGAGATACCATTCAAAAAATCAGTTTATAAATACAAAGCATGTTGATTGATGTTGTTTCATAAATTATACCATGAAACCATAACTCCTTAGATGGAGGAATGGAAGGAGGACCTTTCTTCACTAAGGAAGAAAGGGTTCCATTACAACATCCTGTTCAAAACAAATCCAGGCTACAGACACAAAAGAAAGTAGACAAAGGAGGCCTTCTTCACTCTGGCCTTGAAATGGCAATAGCCCAGAACGCCAATTTAGCTAAGTTTCTCAGATCACTATGAAATAGAGGAAACAAAGCCAGGTAGCACAGTTAATTACATGCAATGGAGAAAATGGAAATCATTTGTATAACAATGGGAGAATCTATTAATTTTAACACTGTATCTCTTCCAGTATTTAACAGAACATAAAAGTTAATAAATAAATAAACATACAAGCAAATACACCAAAATATTAGCATCTATTTCTACTGAGATGATATTTACAGAGCATTTTACACAGTAATGACAGAAGGAACACTGGTTTTCAGGGCATAGGATACATAATGGGAGACAATATTTTTAGATATTGTCTATTTATGAGCTTGACATTTTAAGTTTTAGTAAATTCCAAATGTGAGAAATATTACCCAGTGTCTTATCTGACCACAGGAAAATAAAATTGGTAATTAATAATGGTAACATGCAGAAACTTCTAAAATATGAAAACATTTATTATTAAAATTTATATATGAATTGAGCATTTGCACATAGGATGCTTGAGGAAGGAACTTAGAAAATATATTAAACTATATGATAATAAAACTATCATATAAAAATTTGAAAAGAATTAATAGGCCTAAGTAAATATATAGCTTTTTACTATACTTGTAAGATTACTTCTTGCTTTCTTCCACTTCTGTTTGTGTTTCTCCTTTCCTTTTCCTTTTCCTTTTACTCTTGGATTTTTATTGGTGTTTTCGTTGTTGTTTTGTTTTGTTTTTTTGTCAGTTGAGAAGCTTGAACTCAGAACCTGGACACTGTCCCTCTACTCTGTTGCTCAAGGCTAGCGATTTACCACATTGAGCCACAGCTCTACTTCCAGTTTTTGTTTGGTTAATTTAAGGTGAATCTCACAGGACTTTTCTGCCCAGGCTGGCTTTGAACAGCAATCCCAGATCTCAGCATCTTGAGTAGCTAGGATTACAGGTTTGAGCTACCAATCCAGGCTGGATTTATTTTAAATTTTATTTTATTGTAAAGATGCTGTACAGAGGGGTTACAGTTACATGTGTAAGATAATGAGTACATTTCTTGTCAAGAATTGGGATGGGAAAGGGAAACAAAGGAGGAGGCTACAATGCTTGATAAGAAATGTAACTCATTATCTTGTCCACTTAGTTGTAACCCTTCTGTACAGTATTTTCACAATAAAAAATTAAAAATTAAATACAATAAAGAATTATTACTCCCTCTTTTGTTGTTCTCCCATCATCCCTTCTTCCCTCCTTCACTTCCCTTGCTGCCTCCGCTCCCCCACCCGAGGTTGTTAAGTTCATTTCCAATATAGTGTCTTGTGGGGTATCATTGTTGCAATGGGTCATTCTGTGTCCTTGTTTCAGCATTTTGTTATTGCCCTTCCCCTCCCCAAATTGGACAATGTATATACAAGATGCATGGTACCAACATCAACATACCATGGGGGAAGAATATTCAAAGGAAGCAAAACAATCATGTAGTAAATTAAAAACAACAACAACAAAGAAAGATCTCTTGTGTCCATATCATAGGGTTCATTTCGCTTAGCATCATCTTATATGGCCATATGTACATACCTTTTGAGCTTTTCTGCTCATCTAATAAAATTATCCTAGACATATACTAATTATTACAAATGAGGGAAAACATGGCGAAAAAATAGAGAAAAAGAACAAACTCCATAGAGAATCTAATGAGAGCCTCTTTTTTCCAGAAGTAGGAGTTTGTGTTAATATGATGCATTATGTATAGTCTTTGCACTAAGCATTTGGAATCTTGAGATCCTCTGTTAAGAGTATCATCTACATATTCTAGTTCTTACAGATGACAGATATCATGTGATCTGCTTTTTTTTTTTTTTTTTAGGTTTGGCTCTTTGCTCTTGACTTACCACAATCAACATGATTTCTTCTAATTCCATACATTTCCCTGAAAATGCCATTATTTTGTCCTTTCTAATGGCTGCATAATATTACATTGTATATAGATACTACAATTTTTTGATCCATTCATCTGTAGTGGGGCACCTGGGTTGTTTTCATATCCTGGCTGTTGTGAACAGTGCAATAAACATGGAGGTGCACGTGTCCATGTATCCTGGTTCCCCATTGTTCAGGATAGATGCTTAGGAGTGGTATGGCTGGGTCATAGGGGAGGTCAATATTTAGCTTTCTGAGGACCCTGACTGCTTTCCAAAGTGGTTGTATAAGTGTACAGTCTCACCAGCAGTGTAATAGGGTTCCTCTTTCTCCAAATCCCTCCAGCATTTGTCATTGGCTGTCTTCAGGATGTGGGCCATTCTGACTGGGGTAAGGTAATATCTCAGGGTTGCCTTTATTTGCATTTCTTTTACAACCAGGGATAGTGAACATTTCCTCATGTGTTTCTTTGTCATTTTTATCTCTTCTTCTGAGAAGACTCTCTTTAATTCTCTTGCCCATTTAGTATTTGGTTTGTTGGGTTTGGGAGGGATTAGTTTCTTGAGTTCCCTGGATATACTGGATATTAACCCCTTGTCTAATATATTGCTGGTAAATATTTTTTCCCAGGTATTTGGCTGTCTTGGTACTCCCACTTGTCAAATCTCTCTCCAATTTGTTGTGACCCTGAAACTCTGTTCAGGAAGTTCCTGCCTGTGCCTATAAATTCAAGTATTTCTCCTACTCTGTCCTGCAGTAGTTTTAGAGATTAAGGTTTGATGTTAAGGTCTTTAATCCATTTTGAGTTGATGTTGGTGCATGGTGATAGGCTGGGGTCCACTTTTAGTTTTCTGAATGTGGCTGCCCAGTTTTCCTAACATGAGTAGTTGAAGAGGCTTTGCTTTTTCCACTGTAAGTCTTTGGCTCCTTGTCAAACATCAGCTGACTGTAGGTGTGTGGTTTTATTTCTGGATCTTTTATTCTATGCCATTCTTCAGGTCTGTTTTTGTGCCAGTACCAGGCTGTCTATATTATTATGGCTCTATAGTAGAGTTTGAAGTCCAGCAATGACATCCCTCCCATGTTGTCTTTTTTGTCTAGACTTGTTTTGGGTATTGTAGGTGTTTTGTTGTTCCATATGAATTTTTGGACTGTTTTAAGTATTTCAGAAATGTACATTATTGGGATTTTAATAGGAATTACATTGAATTTGTATATTAATTTTGGCAGTATGGCCATTTTCACTATATTAAGTCTGCCTATCCAAGAACATGGAAGGTCTTTCCAATTCCTGGTGTCCTCTGTAATTTCATTCTCTCAGTTTTTATAGTTTTTGTTAAATTGTTCTTTTTACATCTTTGGTTGGGTTAATTCTTAAATATTTTATTTTTTGGGAGGAGTTATTGTGAATGGGGTCATTTCCTTGCTTTCCCTTCCTGCTTGTACATTGATGTTGTACAAGAAGGCAGCTGATTTTTGTGGGTTTATTTTGTATCTTGCTACTTTGCCGAAGTGGTTTATAAGTTCTAAGAGTTTGGGGATGGAGTTTTGGGGACCATGGAGGTATAGTATTATATCATCTACAAAAAGGGATAGCTTAACATCTTCTTTCCCTATATGGATCCCTTTAATGCCTTTTTTGTCACAATGCTCTGGCTAAGGATTCCAGAAGTATATTAAAAGGAGTGGAGAAATGGGGATCCTTGCCTTGTTCCTGATTTTAGGAGAATTGGTTGTAGTTTTTCCCCATTAAGTATAATATTGGCTGTTGGTCTGTCATATATGGCTTTTATTGTTTTAAGGAATGTTCCATTACTCTTTTTTTCCAGAGCTTTTAACATGAATGAATGTTGTATCTTATCAAAACCTTTTCTGCATCAATTGAGATAATCATGTGGTTCTTGACCTTGTATCTGTTGATGTGATGGATTACATTTATTGATTACATATGTTAAACCATCCCTGCATCTCTGGGATGAAGCCTACTTGGTCATGATGTATGATTTTTTTAATATGTTTCTGGATTCTGTTTGCTAGAATTTTGTTAAGGATCTTTGCATCTGTGTTCATCAGGAAGATTGATCTTTAGTTGTTTTTTTGTTGGGTCTTTGCCAGGTTTGGGGATGAGTGTGATATTGGCATCTTAGAATGAGCTTGGGATAACTCCCTCTTTTTCTATTTCACGGAATAGTCTGAGGAGTATGGGTGGAAGTTCCTCTTTAAAGGTTATATAGAATTCCGTAGTGAATCTGTCTGGTCCTGGGCTTTTCCTTTTAGGAAGACTTCTGATTGCTTCCTGTAAGATATTGGCTTATTTAATTGATTTATTTCTTCATTGTTCAGTTTGGGCAACTTGTATTTCTGTAAAAAAAACAAACAAACAAACGTGTCCATTTCTACTAGATTTTCTTTCTTTAGAGAGTATAGATTATGAAAATAAATCTTTTAAAGTGTTTGGATGCCTTGAGTATTTGTAGTGATTTTTTTCCTGTGGCATCCATGGTCATGTTAATTTGGGTTTCCTCACCTTTTTAAAATTAATCTTGCCAAAGATCCATCAATTTTATATATTCTTTCAAAAAAACCCAGCTCTTTGTTTTACTGATTTTATTTATAGCTTTCTTAGTCTCTATCCCATTAATTTCAGGTCTTAATTTGGTTATCTGGCTCCATCTAGTAGCATTAGGTTCCATTTTTTCATGTTTTTTCTAGCAGTTTTAATTGCAACATAAGATTATTTACCTGGCACCGAGGCCGATAAATTTGCTCCTGAGGACTGTTTTTTCTGTGTTCCACAGGTTTCTTTGTGATGTATATTCATTTTCATTGAAATGTAGGAACATTTTAATTTCTTTTAAATTTCTTCTGTTACCCAGGTGTTGCTTAGAATTGTGCTGCTCAATTTCCATGTATTTGAGTGATTTCTATGGTATCCTTTGTTATTGGGAACTAACTTGATTCAACTGTGTTAGAATAAGATGCAAGGGGTTATGTCAATCCTCTTGTATTTGCTTAAATTCCTTGTATGAACTGTGACATGGTCTACTTTAGAGAAAGTTCCATCAGCTGCTGAGAAGAACATGTACTCTGTTGTTTTAGGGTGAAAAACTTGGTAGATGTCAATTAGTTCCTCTAGAAATATGGCCTCATTTAATTCAGTAGCTTCTTTACCAATCCTTTGGTTAGTAGACCTGTCTTTTGATGAGAGTGGGGTATTAATGTCTCCTAGTATTATAATAGTTGCATCTATTTTATGCTGTAAGTTTGAGAGTATTTGCTTAATATATTTGCTCCAATATTTGGAGAGTGTAAGTTGATAATGGTAATATCCATTTCTTGGATTGTTCCCTGTATTAATATGTACTGTCCTTCCTTGTCTTTTTGTATTGATTTTAATGAAAAGTTTATTTTGTAGGATATCAGGATACCTACTCCTGCTTTCTTGCTGGAAGCATTTGCCTGGTAAATTTTTCTCCAACCCTTCACTCTGAGGGTTTTTTTATGTTTGGCTGTAAGGCGGGTCTCCTGAAAGCAACAGATGGATGGATCTTGTTTTCTGATCAAATAAGCAGTTCTTTTTAATTGGTGAATTGAGTCCATTAATATTTATGATTATTATAGAGAGATGCATTGTGTTTCCTGTCAATTTCTGGTTTTCCTAAGTTTTTCTTCTTTCCTTTCTTCTTGTGCTTACTAAGTTGTACTTCTAGTGATACCTGTCTGATGAAGATCCCTATTCTTGACTACTTTCTTCAGGTTGTATTCCCCCTCTTAGTATTCTTTGTAATGTTGCCTTATTTTTATGAATTCATTTAGTTTTTCTTTACTATTAAAAATTTTAGTTTCTCCATCGAATGTGAATGCTAGCTTTGCTGGGTAAATCACTCTGGGCTGGCAGTTATTGGTTCTCAGGGCTCAGATTGTACTTTCCCAGACCTTTCTTGCATTGTGTTTGTGTGGAGAGATCTGTCATAATTCTGATTTTTTCCACTGTAGTATAGTTCCTTCTTTGTTTTTGCTGCATGCAAGATTGTTTCCTTATTATTCAGATCTATCATTTTTACTATAATGTGCCTAGAAGTGTTTCACCTGGGATCCTGCTTGTTAGGTGTTCTATATGCTTCGGTTATGTAGGTAAGATGTTCTCTTTAAGATGGGGGAAATTTTCATTGATAACATTGCATAGGTGTTGCATTCCCATGCTTTGATATTCTTCACCTTCGTCCACTCCAATTATGTGAAGGTAAAAATTTTTTGGCACTCTATGCTTGCTCTTGGATTTCTCTTTGGCACAATTTAGGTTTTCTTTTTCCATATCTGTGACTTTTTTCCTAGTTGCTGCATTTTATCTACCATGTCTGATACTCTAAATTCCATTTCATTCAGTCTGTTAACTATGGCTTCCATTGTGGTTTCATGGCGGAAATTGAGCCATTTATGGCTCTATGTTGGTTCTCAGAATATTAATCTCATCTCTTACTGAGGTGTGTACTGCATCTATTTTTGCATCCATCCCATTTGAAATCCTGATTCCCTTTTGATGTTTCCTTTCTGTATTCTTTAAATTTCTGATCCATTTTTCACTTTAATTCTTGAGTCATTGCCTCCAGCATCTCTTGGATGTAGCATTTGTTTTGCATTCCTGCTTTGTTTCCACTGGAGTTCTCCCCTGGATGGCTGCTGGCTTGTGGGAGTAGCTTGCTATCCTGGGTGTTGATAAACCTTGTAATTTTTCCCTGTGATTTTGCATAGGGACTCAAGGATTATTGGAGGCTAATCTGAAATTCTGTCTTTTTTGGTCAATGGGTGGCTGTCTTTGCTTGGTTTGGGGTTGGTTCAGGATGAATCTCTATCCTGAGTTGGCTGAGAGTCTTTACCTGGTCTTGGTTCTTTTGGGGGAGAAGCTGACCTCCAGCTGCTAATCTGACCCACATAGTATTCTCAGTTGTCTGCTGTAGATCACTGGCAGTTCCCACCTTTAGAAGGATGGAGAGCCGAGACTGTTCCTGTTTACTCATACAGGTACTCCTGGTGAAATTGGGTGTGCTGGATGTATTCTCCCAGCTGCTGGAGTCTGCTTTAAACTCGGGGGCTGGGCGCTGTCCCTCAGCTCTTTAGCTCAAGGCTAGTGCCCTACCACTTGAGCCACAGTGCCACTTCCGGCTTTTTCTGCTTATGTTGTGCTGAGGAATCCAACCCTAGGCTTCATACATGCAAGGCAAGCACTGTACCACTGAGCAACCTTACCAGCCTGAGCTCCTGAGAATTATTAGGTGCTGGCGGCCTGAGTTGTCCAATCCCCAGCCTGGGATATTCAGGTCAGATTCTGGTGTGGTTTGAGCTTCTGGTTCTCCTGCACTGGACACACAGGTCTTTTTCTGTCATGGGTACGATTCCCAGAGGGTGAAATTCCTCCCTCTGCTGAGGCATGTGCTCAGCTTCTGACTTCAATCAAGAGGAGCTGATTGTGCTGCTCAGGCATCTAATCCCCAGGCCGTCCCTGCTTCCCAGTCCCTTGCTTGGGGCATGCCAGTTGGACCTGTGCTGCTGGGTATCTGGCCTGGGGTATGCAGCCTTGGGTACACAATTTGTGTTTCTTCCACTGTTGGCTGTGTGACCAGTGGGTGCTATTCCTGGCTTGGGAGTTTAAGCTCCCTTCCAGGGTGTTCTTGATCTGACCTGGCTAGCTAGATGTGCTCCACAGGCTGGTGGAGCACTTGAATAGTTCCCAGTTTTATGAGACCTGTACCCCATGTGTTGGGGCACGGGTCTTACTCAAGATCTGGGGGTTCCTGCCAGCTCTGGTCTCCCTTGAGGGGGAATACACTGTCCCCTGCAGGGTACTCACCTTGGAGTTCCTTGGGAACTCTCCAGCTGTTTTTTCTGTGCAATGTGGGTAGGTTGCTGGTTCGCACTGCACTCTGCCTTAGGTTGAGATGCTTCTGGGCTAGGCAGGGTGGTGGCAGCTCTTTGTCAGTGTTTCTGCCATTTCTGCCTCTGTTGATGCTGTCCACATCGGTGCCATGAGCTGCACTGGCCTCAGGGCTGAGGGATGGGGGAGGGGTCTCCATGTAGGTTCTGAGGTCTGAGGTTTGTCTCTGTTTGCGGCAATACCTTGAGGACCTTCTGCACTGGCATCCTGCAGAAGGACCCCTATAGCTCTGGGGTTCCCCCTGAAGTGCCATGGAGCTGAGTTGTTTGTGTTTTTAAATTAAGTAATATTTGTTTAATGAAAGTGGGTGCTGCAACATTCGGTGTATAGATTTTTAGGATCGTTATTTCCTCCTGCAGGATCATTTCCTTTATAAGTATGTAATGCCCTTCTTTGTCTCTTCTGACTAGTTTTAATTTGAAGTCTATTTTATCTGATATTAGGATTGCAACTCCCACCTGTTTATAGGGCCTGTTTGCTTGGAATATTTTATTCCAGCCTTTTATTTTCAGGATATTTTTGTTTGTGGGACAAGATGTGTCTCTTGAAGAAAGCAAAAAGATGGATCTTGTTTTGTGATCTAACTGGTGAGTCTATCATTTAATTGGGAGTTCAGTCCATTGATACTGGGAGTTAGGATTGAGAGGTGTTTGTCTGTTCCTACCTTTTTGTCCATCTTTTTTTTGGGGAGGGAGCTGTGCCGTGACTGTTCTTACTGTGATTACATAGTTCTCGGTTTGTAGGAAATTTCACTGCCAATTTCACGTTCTTGTTGGTTTTCTATGTGTAGAATATCTTTGAGTATTTTTGTAGAGCTGGTTTGATAGCAATATTTTGTTTCAGTTTTTCCTTTCTGTGGAAGGTTTTTATTTGTCCTTCTGCTATGAATGAGAGCTTAGCTGGGTAAATTATTCTTGGCTGGTAGTAATTTTTCTTGAGGGCATGGCTCCTCTTGTTTTCATGGTCTCTGCTGAGAAGCCTGATGAGATTCTGATTGGCTTACCCTTATAGGTGATTGTTCTCTTCTCCCTGGCAGCTTTGAGAATTATTTCCTTAGTTTCTATTAATCCAGTATAGACTATAATGTGGTGGTGGGATGTACTATTCTTTTTTTAAAAAAAATAAGCTTTTAATTGTGAAAATACCATACAGAGTGGTTACAATTACATGAACAAGGTAATGAGTACATTTCTTATCAAGCATTGTTGCCTCTTCCTTTGTTTTTCCCCTACCATCTCTGCGTTCCCATCTCCACAACTACATTCCCCTCGACCCCTGCCAAAGTCGTATAGTTCATTTTCAACATTGTGTCTCATACATCGAATTGTTGCAATGGGTCCATCTTTATTCCCTATTTAAACAATTTCTTTTTTCCCTTCCCCCCCAAATTATACTAACATCAAATATAGTGAAAACAGGTGTTATACCATGGGGAGAGGCACATACAAAGCAACAAAAAAAATCACCTTATAAATATGTTAGAAAAAATAGCAAGAAAGAAAAAAAACCACTTGTGTCCTTATCTTGGGGTTCATTTTTGCCTAACATCATCTTATCTGATATTTTCTGCTTGTCTCAGACATATACTAGTTATTGCAAATAAAGGAAACCATGGGACCTATATTTCTTTGGGCCTGGCTTACTTCACTTAATATAATTTTTCCAAGTCTTTCCATTTCCTAATAAATGGGGCAATGTCACTCATTCTAATGGAGGCATAGAATTCCATTGTGTATATATACCGCATTTTCTCGATCCATTCATCTACTGAGGGGCATTTGGGTTGGCTTTATATCTTAGCTATGGTAAATAATGCTTCAATATACATAGTTGTGCTGATAGTTTTAGTATGGTCTTGTTTGTGATCATTTGGGTAAATGCCCAAAAGTGGGAGTGCTGGGTCATAGGGGAGCTATTTTTCTCTAGTCTATTTGGAGTTTTAAAAGCTTCTTGTATCTGGATGGGCCTATCCTTTTGTATATTTGGGAAGTTCTCTGCTAGGATTCTACTGAATATATTTCTTAATACATTGGCTTTCCTCTCCAGGCCCTCCTCAATACCTATTAGTCTCAAATTAGGCTTTCTGATTGTATCGTGTAGTGACTGCAATGATTTATCATGCTTCTTTTTATGGAGTCTAAACTACCTTCTGCTTGTTTGCATCTGCTATTTGGATATTACAGGTGGCTACAAAGTGTTCTAGAAGTTTCCTCCAAAACATGGTTTCAGAATAATAGGAAAAGCAATGAGTTCTTTGCCCCCTAAGCCAGGTTCTCATACTGATACCAATTTACCAAGTCACAGTACATTTTAAAAACCAGCTGGGAAACTCCTGGGCTGGGCCAATGTGGATGCCCAGAGGGAGTAAGGAGAGGCCCACTTTGGAGTTCATACTTTGGGAAATCAATGACAACTCATCTTTATTAGTTTCAGGCTTTGATGCCTGCAAGGACCTGAAAAACCCAAGGACTGTGCCACAATGTTCCTTCAAGTTAAGTTGAGGCTTGGGCAGGGGGGATCAGGGGAAAGAAAATTCTCTCTTTTTGAGGTACAGCAGTCTTCTGAGATTGACACAGACACTCACACATTAGAATACACTCATCTGAAGACAGGCAAGGCCAAGCAGTAGTGAAACCCCCCATAGTGCCAATGCCTCAGGTCCCCAGAGCACTTTGAAGGCTCTTTTCTTAACTGTCCCCTTTCCTGATTAAGATTCCAGTGCATGAACTTCGATGCCACTTTTGAACTACAGTAATAACGTTCTCTTCACCAATGAAAGGCCTTGAGAGGACTGACCTGGCAAAAGGGTGTGGATATCAAATACTTAGAACTACTGAATACCATTCACAAAGAAAGAAGACAAATCAAAGAATCTCATTAAAACACAAATGAAAAGCAAATGTAATCAGGAAACACACTTAACTTATGGGAAACATACAAATGGCAAACAGTTCCCAAATGGAGATTGGCACCATTAGTGTTAAAACGACACATGAAAACTCTGAGGTGCCAACAGGTCCTTCTTACATGTGAGAACACTTAAGCTTCGTGTGGACAACTTTGTGAAAAATCATGAACTTTCATTTAAGGTGAGACTGTCAGATGTCACACAGACTTTGGAAAATGAAACTGCTATATTCTTACTGCTTTTTGTTGTTGTAGTTGGTTGTGGATTTGAACTCTGTTCTTGGGCACTGTCCCTCAGTTCTGTGGCTCAAGCCTAGCACTCTATCTCTTGAACCACAGTGCCACTTCTGGTTTTCTGTTGGTTTATTGGAGATAAGCATCTCATGAACTTCCCTGTCCAAGCTGGCCTTGAGCCACAATCCTCAGATATCAGCCTCCTTAGCAGCTAGATTACAAGCATGAGTCACAGGTGCCCAGCTGACTCTTAAGTACTCAAATTACAAGTATACCCAATGATCTCAGCCATAAGTTAGTTGTTAAATTGGACAAAGTTGACCTCAAGAGAGTTATTTATTCTACTCCTACATGTTTATCCAACAGACATTTAGGCTCATGTTCATTCAAAGATGTCTGTAGCAATGCTTATAAGCAGCTTTACCTGTGGTGGTCAAAAATGGAAATAAGCTGATGTCTCTCAACAGAAAAATGGTTGAATAAATTCCATCTGCACAATATAATAGTGTACAATATAGTAATTGAAAAAGGACAGAGCTAATAGTAAAAAAGGTATACTAAGTAAAGTGATCAAGATTTATAAAATATGGTATTCATCTGGGAAGTAGAAGTAAGGGTTGGTGACAAAAAGTGGTTAGATATAGACAAAATGCACTAGGTAGGAAGGGAACAGAAATGTAAATGTGAAAACTTTAAAGGAAAACATTTCATTGGATATACATATGGCAAAATTCTCAGTTCATACATCTTATATGTGAGAAATTGTGTGCCAATTAAACTATAATAAGGCCATTATAAAATTTTAAATCTCAGTAAAACTTTTGGAATAACCTCCAAAAAAATGAAAAGGTCAATTTTACATATTTTATTTTATTATTTAATAAAATTTTATTTTTTAACAAAATAAAATAGAAAAATGAGATACGTTTTGTGACAGGATTTTAAAAAATAAGATATTTAATCAAAAGCTTTGAAAGAGTTCTACATGAAAAATAACCAAGCAGGGTGATTGAAAAGATTTAAATAATCGGAGAGATATATTATCAAAATACATGTCCTTATTGGTTTTTTGGAAGAAATTTCATACTACTTTCCAAAGTGACTAAACAAGCTTCCATTCTCATCAACAGTGGAATAGAGTTCCTTTTGGCTAAATTCTTGCCAGCATCTGTTATTATTATTTTCTTGATAGTGACCATTCTAACTAGGGTGGGGTAGAATCTCAGTGTTGTTTGTATTTGCATTTCTTTATGTCCAGAGATACTTAATATTTCTCATGTGTATAAATTAATTCCTTCTTTTAAAAGAATTTCCTTAAGACATTAGCCCATTTATTAAATGAATTGCTGTTTCTTTGAGGGCTTTATGGGAGATTAATTTTTTTTTCACAATA
>NW_012267268.1:10732230-10757904 GCF_000151885.1 Dipodomys ordii
GCCTGAGCTGGGTGAGTTTTCCTGGATGGAGCTGAGTCTGGCAGGTCACTTCGCCGTTAAGTTCTTGTGACCTGCTAAATGACTCGTTTTATTCCAAGGCCTGAGTTGGAGCTAGCAGCTCTGCTGAGCTTTGCTGGTATCCAAGATGGAGATCACCGGTGCTGGGGGGGGAGGGGTGGCCTTCCCTCCTCTGCTCCCTGAGAAGGAGTGAGAACGTCGGGCTTGTACTCATACCGAGTCTTGGTTCCTGGGTCGTCTCTGGTCTGCAAACTGCAGGATGACGATGTCTGCTCCTTGTCGGTTCTTGCTGGTGTTGAGTAGAATCCACTTGCCCCTGCGTCTGACTCCTTTGTCCCCGGCTCTCTGTGACTCAGGTATGGCTGCGGCCACCGCCATGACCCTGCTGCCGCCCAGGCGGTTGCTGGCAAGCACTCAGATGTGTCTCCTTGCCTTGGCTTCCCCTCTGTTGCCTAACTCTCTGTCCTGTGATGGCACACTTGGTGTGATTCTCTGGCTTAGGGCTGTTCACTGGAACTCTAAAGCTGCTTTCTATTCGAGAGCTTATTCAGAATCCAGCTTCTCTTCCGCCATCTTCCCGGAACTCCCGGGAGATTAAATTTTTTTGAACTCTAAACATATTTTGGATATTAGGCTCTTGTTTGATATAAAACTTTGGTAAAAATTTTCTCTCCTAATGTAGGCTATTTAGCTTATGTCCTTTGAAATTCAGAAACTTCTTTGTTTGATGCAATCTTATTTTAAAAATCTTAAGATAATAAAATATTTAAATAATCCCCACACAAATTTAAAAAATACAACACATTCTCAATGCAATACAAACAGTCAGCATTTACCAAGATTTTGTTTGTATGGTTTTTGAATTGTGTTGTTTTTATGATAATTAATGGTAATTAACAAGTTAGTTCTGAAATTAATAGTTAAATTTAATGGGTATAGAAAAGAGAACATGGTGAAGAAAAAGAATATATTTGTTTAGGTTGTATTGAATGGATACAGGAGAGTGGAGACAATGTGTTATATTATAAAAATAGAAATTAAGTTATGTGGAACAGAATAGTAAGTTCCCAAATAGAATAGTATTACTTGTGAGAACAAATTATTTTCAGCAAATATGCTGAGATAAATCCACAGAGACAGAAAGACTTTCAACATCATATAATGTTGAATAATAAATAAACATGTTGAAAATCATGAACCTTAGCCTGTATGTCAGAGCATTCACAAGGACTAACTAGAAGGATTGTGAGTTTCAATGTGAAAACTAAGAATATAGATATTCTGGGTAGTAGAAAATCATTATGATTTCAGGAGTAGCAAATATTTATTAGAAAAAAATATAATGGATCTTAATCAATAAAAGATAAACCTTAACCTTATGAAAATTAAAAATCCAAAGCTAGATTCCCATGATTCACACATGTAATCCTAGATAAGAAGCTGACATCTGGTTCAAAACTAGCCTGAACTAAGAAATATATGAGACTACCTTCAATTAACCAGCAAAAACCTGATAGGAAGCATGTCTCCAATGGTAGAATGCCAGTTATGAGTGTAGAAATAAAAAGTGAGAACACAGCACTAAGTCCTGGTACCAACACAGAAATTATGAGTCCACAGATAAAAGCTGAAATAATTAAAATATATATTTTCAGTTACACTGAAAGTGTTGAAAACAAAAAATATATATTAACAATATAATATTAAACCCTCCTTGAAGTACACAAATGATTGTAACAGGTATTTTACAAATCAAGAAAGACCTAAAAATGCAAGAAATTAGTAAATGTTTAACATCATTAGTATTCAAGGAATGTCAAATTAAAATTCAAATTCTTATATAGTCATATCCACTAGGAAGACTAAAATTCACTATAACTCAAAATGCTGAGGTAAGCAAGTGTTGATGAGACGTAGGAGTCCGTTGAAGTGTCAGAGATTACCTACGGTAGCATAACAAGTTCTAAAAACTTTGTGAAACTGCACTTTTGCATACGTTAGCATGCAGTAAGATCTCAATCCAGCCATTTCCTTCCTAAATTTACCCAAAGTTGATGAAGCACACTTTCAAAACCTCAAAAAATGTGAAATATTATTAGTGGCTTGCCACCCCAATATCTATCAAAAGGTGAATCACCTGAGAGGCAGAGATCAGGAGGATTGAATTTCAAAGCCAGAATGGTCAAATATTAGTATGATCCCATCTCAACAAACAGCTGAGTGAAATGATGCACGTTTCTCATGTCAGTTGTGCAGGAAGTGTAAACATTTATGTCAATTAGTTAATATTTAAAACAGATTAAAGTAGACATACAACAGGGGAAAGTAATTTAATATTTAAAATGTATTAATGTAACACCACATTAAAACATTTGTGAGAGACAACTATTCAATTTTCTCCATAGTTGCATACATACCTTTGATATTTACCAATTCAGTGGCTAACTCACATTCACAATGAAAGTTATCCTTATCCAAGTGAAACACAAGAGGAAAATTTAAATCTAGTCAATTTGAAACCTTGGAATAGTGTCTTTATTAGGTTGCTTCAGTACACAAACTACCAACTAAAGAAAATTTACAAGTATTCTCAATAAAGTTAGGAAGCAAGGTGCCTGTAATCCCTGACAGATGAAGATAACCTTGAAATGTTAAGAAGACAACCAAGGAGAATGGCACTCAGGTAGATGGGAAAGTCAAATTCCATTACTTTATTGAGTATAATTAATGTGATTAATAATTATCATGTAATTTGACCACTTATACTAGCAATTTAATTATTTACAGATACTATTTATACTAATGATCTGACAGAGTTTTAAGCTGTTAGAACTCAGCAAGGAATTTCAACAGCATTACTATATAATCAACAGAAAAATCAACAATACCTTTATTGTTGTAAGGTGAATTAACCCAGAAGCCACATTTAGGAAGATGGAATTTTGGAGTCTTTATTACAGAGTTAGCAGGCTGCATGCAGTCAGTTGTTACAAAGGCCTGCCAACCCCCATACACATGGTTAGGAAACAGGCCAGAGAGGAAAGAAAGAACAAAAACAATAGCAATAAATGAATTCAACTCTGATGGAGAGCTGAATTGGGATGTTATGATGACCAGGGACTCGCCAAGAGACAGGATATAGGACATGATCACAGAGACATATGGTATGGTGTAATGGCCCCTATGCTGGTCTGTTCTAAATGGGGTTTGAACAGGAAGCAGGACCACAGGAAATTCCCAGTCCCAGGCACTGGACTGACTCGTTCAATAACATATCAGCCAAGTGTCTTCCCCTGCCTCCAAGGTTCCAGGCACACCCATCACCTGGGATGCAGGTGATGGGCAGTGGGCCGAGTGTTTCATTCCCCCAGCATGAGTACAAGATGTCAGAACCTTCCATCAACCAGGTGGCCAATATGACACCAGCCAGACCTGACCTCCTTACTTCATTATAAGAGCAAAAAAGGAAAATAAATCTAATTATAAAATATATGGAATTCAAAAGAGCAAGACATTGTAGTTTTCAAGAGCTTGAAACATAATCTAATGAGATACAAACAAGACATTCGTGAATAGAATGCTACTATTTCTGTCTTATACCTTTTGTCTTTCTTGGATTTTTTTTTTTTTTAGTTTGTGCTGTCCTGTACTGGAACTTGAACTCGGAGCCTGCCATTCTGATTTGACTTTTTTGTTCACGGCTGATGCTCTACCACTTGAGCCACAGATTTACTTCCAGTTTGTTGTGTTTAATTGAAGATCAATGTTGCAATAACTTTTCTTCCCTACCTGGCTCCAAATCATGATCCTCAGATCTCAGCCTCCTGTGTAGCCAGATTAAAGGCTTGAGCCTTGGGCTTGGCCTACTTCGATTTCTTGTCCTTGAGGAAATTAGAAATGGTAAAGGAAGAAATCTTTTAAAATGAAGTAAGAAGGCTCGATGTCGGGAGCCAAAAGGGAGTCTCTCAACATGATAAGCTTGACTATCTCATGGAACATCTTGCAGCTGAGTTTACAGAACCACTCTTGGGAATCTGACCCTTTCATCCTGCCCTAGGCAAACATCCTGCAGCTGCTACGGCCAATGAAAAAGCTTCCTTATTTCAAGCATATAAATACCCCTGTGTGAAAATAAAAATTTGCAGCTTGATCAGAATCCCTGTCTTGCTGTCATTCTGTGTCTCTTGTCCCTTCATTCCTTCTTGCTTAGGTTCACCGCCCTTGGTGACATCCTGCGGGTCGGGACAGCTCAATATGGGGAAGACATCAAACATTGGACAAAGCCAGTACAGTCTTACTGAGATGTACTATACTCCTTAAACTGAAGTTGAATTGAAACTCCTTTGGATAACTACTTAAAGATATTATTAAGTGTTAATAGAATTTCTCAATTGAAAAGTAACTCTATGAATTCTTGTGAAAAATGAGAGAGTCAGAATTGATAATACAAAATCAAAGGTGAAGACTATGCACCTACATAGATAGATAGTATCAGACATTTCAAACACAACAGTTTAGACATGATGGCTTATGGTAGACGAAAGGCAAGTCAATATATAGAAACATACCCAATATGGGATCTTGGTTTAGCATAAATATACTGTGTTAAAACAGTGGAGTAACTTTGTACTTTTTGAGAGATGCTTTCATGTAAATACTATTACATTTACAAACACTATGCAATAAGAACTGAACTAATTTGCCAGCACTATTGTTTCTTCATACAGATCCCTCAAGATCAGGTTTTCGTTTCTGCACATCCCTCCTGAGTGCCTGAATTATTTTGTTTCAAATTGTTAAGTCTGTGCTTCTTCTTAGGTGAATAGACCTGGGCATCCTGAAGGATAAAACAGCTTTGCCCTTTGTAATTCTTCTCCAATCATCAACTCAAAATTCTGGCCATTTCTCTTTGGAACAGAAAAAGAAAGAAACCAAGTGCATAGGTTTCTCTTCCTGGCTGCCTTTCAGAGATGTGTTAGAAAAGGCCACCACTTTCAGATAATAACTAATATCTTTCACACATCCAAACTATGTTTTCCATTCCTCCATCAACAGATTATAGGCAACTTCTGAGACAATAAAAGTAAAATAAGTGCGTAGAGATAATGCAACAGAAGTTGGGATCATAGACATTTTGTGACCTCCTTATTCCAATACCTCAACACCAGACTGAAGCAGGTGAGCTCTGCTGTGAATGCACCACTAAAAAAGCATATTGAGACAAATAGCCTCACATGCATGGTGGGAAGCTAGGGTTGGTACGGTTAATTGAGTATTCCCTGGATAAATTTGCAATTTTTACCAAAGCATGTCAGAAGTTCTTTATCAGAGAGAGTAATTTATCTGCAGAGGGTGGAGATTTTGTTTTAAAAAATCTATTCTTCACTGATTCACCTCTCCATACCTGACAAAGGCTATCTCTAATCTGAGAATTATTTTATTTTATTTATTTTATTGTAAAGATGCTGTACTAAGGGGTTACATTTACATGAGTAAGGTACATTTCTCATTGAACATTGTAACTCACTCCATTGTTGTTCTCTCATGGTCCCTTACCTCCTCCTACTCCCCCCTGCCAAAGTTGTAAAGTTCCTTCACAGGACATAGTATCCTGTGAGTATCCTTGTTGCAATGAGTCATCTTTTGTACTTCTTTGAGCATTTTGTTATTTCCCTTCCCTTCCCCCAATCAGATAAATGCATATACAAGATGGTGGGTACCAGAGTCAAAGAGATTGCCAGGGATAAACCAAAGGTAAAAGAACAATGAAATAAAATAAGAAGAATTAGAAAATAAGAAGAACTAGAAACAGTACCTTGGCAACATCAAGAATGAAAACTGAAAAAAAAAGATGTGTTGTTTCCACTTCTTGGATTTCATTTCAATTTTGTATGGTCATATGTACATAGCTTTTGAGCTATTATGATTCTCTGTCAGGACTAATCTAGGCATATACTAATGATTACAAATGAGGGAAACCATAGAGCATATGTTTCTTTGGGTCTGGCTTACTTCAATTTATATGATTTTTTTCCAAGTCTTTCCATTTCCTTATGAAAGGGACAATGTCATTCATTCTGATGGAACCATAAAATTCCATTGCGTAAATATACGACATTTTCTTGATCCATTCATCTATTGAGGGACATCTGGGTTGGTTCCATACCTTAGCTAAGGTAAATAATACTGCAATGAACATAATTGTGCTGGTGGCCTTAGTGTGGCCTAGTTTGAGATCATTTGGATAAATGCTTAGGAGTAGGATTGTTGGCTCATACTGACTTCCAGAGTGGTTGAAGCAGCTTACATTTTGAATTACAATAATTGACTTGCGTATTTTGAACCAGCTTTGCATCCCTGGAATAAATCCTGTTTTTTCATAGTGTATGACTTTTTTGATTAGATGTTGTAGTCTGTTGGCCAGAATTTTATTGAGGAGTTTGAAGGATTCTGGTATTGAGCACTAATCTTATTCCATTGTGGTCTGAGAGGATGCAGGGACTAATTTCAATATTTCTTAGTTTGTATAGATTTGCTTTGTGACCTAAAATGTGGTCTATTTTGGAGAATGTTCCATGTGCTGCTGAGAAGAACATGTAAAAGTGTAATCTGATGCTGCTGGGTGAAATATTCTGTCAAAGTCTGTTAAGTCTATTTGGTCTATGCAGTTGTTTGGATCTGAAGTTTCTCTGTTGAGTTTTTGCAGAGTTAATCTATCCAATGAGGAAAGTGGTGTGTAAGTCACCAAAAATCAATGTCTTTAGATCTATGTGTGATTTTAGGGAAAGTAGTGTTTCCTGGACAAATTTGGGTGCTCTGGTATTTGGTGAATAGATATTTAGAATTGTTAAATGCTCCTATAGGGGAGATCCTTTTATTAGTCTGTAGTGTCTTTCTTTATCTCTTACTAATTTTACTTTGAAGTCTATTTTATCTGATTTTAGAATTGCTACTCCAACATGTTTATGGGGGCCATTTCCTTGGTAGATTTTATTTGACTTTCAGAATATATTTGTTTTTTGGGGGGAAGGTACATCTCTTGAAGACAACAGATAGACTGATCCTGCTTTTTGATCCAACTAAATCTTTGTCATTTAATTGGAGAGTTAAGTATATTAATATTGAGAGAAAGGACTGAGAGGTGTTTGGTAGTTCCTGCCATGTTATCCACCTTCTTAGGGGCTGTGTCTCCTAGGTTTTACCTATGTTTATCTAATTCTTTGTTTGGAGGCTATTTCTCTGCCTTCCTCCTGTTCTTATTTGTTTTCTATGTATAGGACATCTTAAATATCTTTAGAACATCTTTAAGTAGTGCTTGTTTGGTAGAGATATATAGTTTCTTTGCTGTGAAAGGATTTATTTTTCCCTCAGTTACTAAGGAGTGTTTAGCTGAGTATACTATTCTTGGTTAATTGTTTGTCTTTAGGGTGTGGCATATTTCATTTTAGGCTCTTCTTGCTTTCATGGTTTCCGCTGAAAAATTGGAAGTTATTCTGATTGTTTTCCCTTTATAGGGGATTGATCTCTTCTTCCAGACAGCTTTAAGGATCCTTTCCTTGGTCTCTATTAATCCTTTGTGGATTACAATGTGGCAGTGAGATATCCTGTTCTGTTCTGGCCTATTTGGGGTTCTAAAGGAATCTTGTACCAGAATTGACCTATCTTTCTGTATGTTTGGGTAATTCTCTGCTTGGATTCTGTTAAATAAGTTTCCTAGACCGTTAACTTTAGTTTTTAGGCCCTGTCCTATACCCATTAGCCCTAAATTAGGCCTTCTGTTGGTGTCTTCTATATGCTGAATAGATCTATCATATTTTTGGGTTTGTTCTGAATACTTGTTTGTTCTTTCTGTATAATGTCTAAGCTATCTTCTATCCCAGAGATACAGTCTTCTGCATGGTCTAGCCTACTGTCTAGACCTTCTACTTTGCTTTTTATTTCCCTTCTGTCTAATCGGTCAGTTTAATGGCTTCAATTTCTTTGTTGAAGCTTTGTTTTAGCTCTTGTATGGACTTCTTTTGCTCCTTGATTTGGTTTTTGAGTGTTCACTCTCAAATCCCTTAGCTGAATGGCCATATTTTCATTAGACTCTCTTTCCTTTGGTTGGAATTTGTTCAGTTTTCTGTTTCTGCATTCTATGAATTCCTCTACTAATCTTTGGTTAGCCTCATATCACTGATGCCCATTCTTATGTAGTCTTTCAATTTTTTTCATACAGCATCTTTACCATTAGTGTTTAAAACATTTTGAGAAGTATCCTCTTGGATTTTTTATTAACTGCTCTGTTGCCTGTTTGTCCTTGATGGGAGTTGAGATTCCATGACTTACCATTTTTCTTGTGTTTCTGTGGCTTGTTCTGCCCATTTGGGAATGAAAGCAAATTCAATTCCACACTAGAACACAAGCACCAACCCAGAGCCCTGTGGTTACACATATTTTGGAGGTTTACAATTAATGAGAGGTGTTTTCACTCTATGTCACTTTTTTTGGGACTGAGTATATACCTGATTACACACCAGAACATTATTCTAATAAAAGCACCTACCCAGAACCCTGTAGTTGCATTGAGTTCGGGAGTTTGCAATCAACGGTGAGTGTTTTCACTGTATTTCACCTTCTTGAGAGTGAGATTATATGCTATTCCACAGCAGAACACAATTCTAGAACAAGCATTTACCCAAAGCCCTGTAGTTAGAGGAAAGATTAAGATACAGGAAGAGAAAATCAGAGTAGAGGGATGTTTGAAAAGAAAAGGAACAGAGGAATGAAAACTAAGACCTGAAGAAAGAGAGAAGAAAATTTAAATAAAAGAGGAAAGAAAAATTATATTCATTAAAAAATAAAGAATAAGAAAAATTATGTATGCGTGAAATAATACTAAAATTAAAAATACTAATATTGCACAGTAGAGAATTGGGTAATCAATTTATACTCTGAATTAAACATATACACAGTTAAGAAGAAAGCCTAGTGATCACTGTAGGCTGTGTATCCAGCTGTGACCAGAAATGCAATGAGTTAAAAAAAAAAAAACCTACTATTGTAGCTAAAAGAAAAAAATAAAAAGAACACAAAAAACTAACAGAAAAAAGAGTTAACAGAAAATAAAAATAGTTTCAAGAAATAAAAATGAACAAAAAAATTAAAATTAAAAATATACACAAATACAAAAAAATACCAAAAAGCCCATATCTTCTATTTTTTCTATTTATTTTGGGGGATCTTATGTCTCCCCTATGTCCACTTTACAGTCCCTTGATGATGTCTTTGATTTACTTGTAGGTCAGTTTTCCCTGTTGCTTGGTTGTTTTCTCAAATCAGCTTGTTTGGGTGCACAGAAAAAAGTTCTGCTTTATAGGCTTGAGGACTTTGTGACTTTCTCCCCAGACTAAAAAGCACTATCTGCTTTTATGTGTGTGTGATGCAGGAAGGAGGTGGTGGAGACTGTAGTTTATTGCTGCTGGGACTGAGCTTGGGAGAGGTTGGGTTTTGGTCTGTATGGAGTCAGTGGCTTTTCCCAAAGTGGGGAGCCCTCTTTGGGTCACTAACCTGAAGTCTCTTTCTTTTTTTATAGCCTGTCAAGTTTTCATTTATTATTTTTAATGAGTTTTAATGAGATTCCTGCAGTTGGCTGAGCTTCCAGGTTGGCTAAAGTGTGGTTGGAATTCCTTTGCTGCCTGCAGGGGGTCTTGGCAGCCTTTCTGGGCTGGGGGTAGTGAAGGTTGTTCAGCCCTGGCCCTGTGAGGAGTTTCCTCCTCCTGGGCGGGGTAGGCTTCCCCTGCCAACTCTCCCAGTTTGAATCCTTGCCCTGAAGAAACATGGTGCTACCATTGCTGCTTCTGTTTCTCAAGTCTGTGTCTCCATATCCGCTAGCTGATATGGAGAGTTATCTGCTAACTGTTATGGCAGGAGTCTATGTCACTATCCAATATGATGTTCTTCTAAGGTGGGGGTGGGGGTGGGGACTGCCTTCTCTGAGCTGTTCTGTGGTAAGGAGTGCAGATAGTTTCCCTTGGCTTTTCAGCCCATCCTGATCTGTGCCCCACAGTGGCCAGCAGGATGCCACTCCTGATCATTCAGTCCATGCTGGAGGTGGGTGAAGAGATGTGGCCCTTGGTCTCTGGAGCATTTGCTTTGGCTTTGTCTGGCCAATTCCATGGCAGCTGCCAGTCGCAGCGGCAGCCACTTGTGCTCAAATCTGTCTTCTGGTGCAAACTGCCTGAATTTTTCCTCCCCAGGGAGAATCTCTGTACTATTATGGCTCACTTGGTCTGATTTTTCCTTATTGAATGATTCTCTGAACTATAAAAACTGGTCTCTTGGGGAGAGCCAGTTACATCCACCATCTTTCTCTAGTCTCTCTCCAAGAAGTATTTGTTTATTTGGATCATAACAGCCAAATATAGGTGATTTATACCTTATACCACAGACTGATAAGGCCCCATTTAAATTTAGCAATATTTTTGAGTGGCTGGGTCAAAGAGTCATGGACACCCAAATGAGAATTTATGCTGCCTCCCAGTGTCTCTTTCAGTTGAACCATCCACAGGCAATAATTTATCCTTTAACCTGCAGGTACCATCTTGATATTCTCCTTTGAAGATATCTATTAGCTTTTCACTGAGCCAGAAGGTCCTGGATTACTTATGGGATTTATTCTCCACCCTCTGGCAAGCAAATGTCTTATTAGTATTCCTCATCCAGTTTTTACTTTCTGCTCTCCAGATTCAGTCAACATAATGTGATCAAGGTAACGGGTCAACCTGAAGTCTTAGGGCAGGAAAAGGCCATGAAGGTACCTTTGACTCCGTTTTGATAAGAGTCTGAAGACTTAATATCCCCTAAAGTGGACTGCTGGGAAGATATGGAATTGGTGAAGACACTAAAGCATGATGTTAGAGAATGTTGGACATTCTAGTGGGCACAGAAAGGAAGCTTGAACTATTAGAGAAGAGAATAATAAATGAAGGAAATAGGCAGGAATGTATGAGAACATGTCTGTACAAAAGGCAAGCAACTGAGAAGAAAATCAGTATACACAGGGGAGGATACCAAGGAGTAATTTCTTGGAATAACAGTTCAACAAAATGTATACCAAGAAGTTAAAAATGTTTTGATTGGAGTCTTTGGGGAGGTCAAGAGAAGGAGAATAGGCAAATAGGGATAGAGTGCATGAAAGCAGTCATAAAATTCAATGTGCACAAGAACAAACAGAACCAGATAACTTGAGAGGAGTGGCATTGGGAGATACAGTGGAGAGTATTGGAAGAGTGAATTGATACGCTCAATTGAAACCTCTTTATGGAACTTGAAAAGTAACAACTAAAAAAAATTAAAATCAACAGTAAGGTGAAGGGCACAAAACAGTTTTGCTCAAACGAGGGTGTGGTGATTGGTAGATGAGTAGAGATAGAAAGTGATCTGGAGACTAGTAGTTACATTCTCATAGAAGAATTTTTTATAAAATTTGTTCTGAGTAATCTTGGATAGTAATCATTAATTAATCATTATTTCAATTTCCCAAACTCATGTCTCTGATGACTTTTCATAACAAGTTATTTTTCTCCTTTAAAAAATGATAGACCTATTATACTCTTGAAGATATTTCTGAGGGACCCAATTACATATTTTTAAGTGTTCTTAAGTTCCCTGGGTTTTCTATTTTTGCTCTTGATTTGTGAGTCTTGTTCTATTGCTGTACTGATGATGTTTTTGCATCTACATATTTCTATAACTCTTTTAAAATAAATCATCCAAAAGTAGTTTGAGATTTTATTTAATATTTAATCAAGTATATATGAATTTATCTCCTTCATTTGAAAAAATGCTCTGAAGTTACATTTCAAAGATAGTAACTAAAAACTAGCTCCATCTCCAACAAACTGGAGTCCTAAGCAATGGAGTGAGGCTTGAAAATGATTAACAGCACTCTAAGCATTCACTTACTGAGAACAAAGGAAATATTCTTAGGAGAGAATCACAAGGGCTCAATAGCTATGCACGTATGACCATATAAAATGATGTGTATCGAAATGAACTCCAAGAAAGGGAAACAAGAGTTTTTAATTGGGGCTGGGAAGGTGGCTCAGTGGTAGAGTGCTTGCCTTGCATGCCTGAGACCCTGGGTTCGATTCCCCAGTACCACATAAGCAAAAAGAAAAAAAAAGCCAGAAGTGGCACTGTGGCTCAAGTGGTAGAGCGCTAGCCTTGAGCTGAAGAGCTGAGGGACAGCGCCCAGGCCCAGAGTTCAGGCCCCATGACCGGACCCCCCCAAAAAGAGTTTTTAATTGTACTATTTGCAGTTATTATTATTTTTCTTTCTTTTTCTTCTTTGGGTTATTTCCTTTTGTCACTGATTTTGATTTTGGAGCCTTTTGTCTTGTATATAAGTTTATCTGATTGGGGAAGGGAAGGGGAAATCACAAAAATAGCAGGACAAAGTGTGAATCAATTCAACAGTGATACTATGTTAGAAATGAACTTTACCACTTGAGAAGGAGGGGCTCGGGAGGTGAAAATGTGGGAGAAAATGAGGAAGGGCATAACATTATTACCTTATGTAACTGTAACCCTTCTGCATGTCACCATTACAATCAAATCTAAATTTAAAAAAAAGAAAATGAAGTATATGAAGCTCATGAATTTTATAAGCCAGTTGAGAAAAAATGTATATCTACATAAAATATTTGAAAATATTAGTGACTAAACTAGCATTCTTAAATGTATTTTTGCTCCTCCCTGCTTTTATTTCAATTATTGTGTCTGAACTACTGCTTGATAGTTTAATCTGCCCTCGGTCATTTCTTCCTGAATCTGCCTTCTGATCAATCACTCTTAATGCTGAATTTAAATTATTGGCTTCTCTTTTCTTACTTAATAAAGCTCATCCTTAACAAGACTTTCAACATTTTCAGGATATTATCAATCCATGTTTCTATGACTATAATGAATCATGGTAGGGACTGGAGGTTCCTCAAATTCTCAAAAAAATGCTCACCATTATGACTCAGTGAAATTAAGTCATCAGGCAAAATAAATGTTTATTTATATACTTGTTATTTTTAAACCAGAGACATCATTGTTTATTATAATATGTGCTTTACATAATTGCATATGCTATTCATTTTTCTCTTTTTATTAGCATATATTAATTTACAAAGAAATTTCATTGTGATATTTCCATACATGCATATAATTTACTTTTTGAAATGTTTTAGTGATTTTATTTTAAAGAAAACTACTTGCACAAGAATTAATAAATATTTTTAAGTGAACAAATTTTCTATGCTTAAATAAATGTAGTTATTTCTATAACCACATAATGTTGTATGATTGCAAAAGCAAAATAGTCTTTCTACAGTATTTCAATAGCTATGGATATACCTCAATGTCTTAGTGGCATGGTGTTTACCCAGCATGCACTGCATGAGGACCCCAGGTTCAATGCCTGATGTGTATATGGACACATACAACCCTCCCCCGACACACACAGAAAAGTTAACGAATATCTTTTTAAAAAATTCTTTTCATCTCTGCGAATGTGGAAAAGTGTGAGTCTTCAAACATTTTTCTTCTGCCGCCTCCTAAAATTTGATAAATGTTTTACTGTCATAGACATTTAAAGTTCACATTTAAAATATTCCAGCTTCCATTTAATGAGTTTCATAGATATAACATCCAATACTATAAAAATTGACATTTTAAGTAAAACTTTTATATCACTTTTAAAAATGCATCCAATGGACTAAATACCATAACTATTTGTGACCCCCTACTCATCCCCTGAAAATGTACCTGGATAAATTCCTCATAGTAAGTAAAAATTCCATGCTTTTATGCTTTCAGTTTGCATTTTGGTTCTTTTTTCCACACAAACTCTTAGCCCAATTTAATGTATTAATTTTTAAACTCTTCTCTTTCTCTGTCTGTCTGTCTTGTCTCTCTTTGTGTATGTGCATGTGTATGTATTTGTGTGTGTGTATGTTTGAGTATATGTCAGTATTGGGGATTGAACTCAGGGCCTAAACACTGTTCTTTAGCTTTTTCACTCAAGGTTGGTACCCTACCACTTGACTTTTTGATAGCTAATTGGAGATAAGGGTTTTATAGACTGATTCTCAGGTCTCAGCCTCCTAACTTGCTATGATTATGGACATGTTCCACTGGCACTTGATTCCTTTATCTTTTTTTCGTTTTTCCTTTTTTTTGTCTTGAGGTTTGAACTGGGTGTTGTCCTTGAGCTCTTGGCAATTTTGGTTCAAATAAAAAGTTCCATAATTGCTCATCATCAAGTGTGTTCTGATGATTCCCATCTCAGGGTCTCTTCAAGTATCTGTAGAAGCCCTTCTATTTTCCCAGAAGAGACAGGGTGGTGTCAAGGGGAAAGAGATAGACAAATTAAGAGAAGAAGGGGAGAATGCAGTCATGAATCCAGTATGCATCTTACAAAATTAAGAAGAGTGATGAAAGTGGTGAGTAGGGAGGGAATAGGTGAGAATGTTGAAAGGAGTAACATTGATCAAGATGCATTGTATTCACGAACTGTTTTATTTAATAGCAACTCCTTTGTACAGCTACTTAAAATAGTAATATTGAAAATAAATAAACAAATAATCAACCTTGTTTCTGATTGCAGAAATTTTGTGTGTTTCCAAAGCTCTATTTTGATTACTTTTTAAACATTCAAAAAATCATCTTTTGCTTTTATCAAATAAGAAGTACTGTCTCAGTGCCATTACCAAACATGACAAAACATCACATTTTCCTTCACAGCCTACCTATAACATATGTGTCTTCCCTGTCCTGCTTGAATACTAAGAGACCAGAAGATGGGATGTGTATACAAATCACTTTTATATCTATCACAATGAGAGCATAAATATTCCTTTAATATTGATTGAATTGAAGGCAAACTTTGAGTTCTCAACTAATGAAGGTATTTTATGTTAGTTGCCACAATATACGGATTAAAACACAATTTCAAAATTTGAAAGAATTTTGACTTATATCCTTCTGTACTGTGTAAGTATATTAGGATAGATCTCATTGTACAGGTCCTCTTTGCGTGTGGTACAGCGGCTGGCTCTGAAATTCAGAAGAAAAGACCTCAGATCATGTGGATTGTGGGGTAACTACCCTGACACATTTGCACCAGCTGCCTATGTCAATCTTGCTAACATTTTGTGGAACAAGCAAATCATAATATAGGAAAGCAAAGTAATGTATATCACTCACTCTTTGATGGCTTCAAAAGTACAGTGACTCCATGCAAGAAATAACCAGTGGGGGGGAAAAAACCAACCTACCACAGTCACCCAGTTAATAATTATATGAGATGTGACATAAAAAAGAAAAAAAGGATAGCTTTTTCTAAAATTAATTGTATTTTTCTTTCTTTCATAGAGCAAATTATATCAGTGTTGACTTTTTGAAGTGAGTGCATTGCCAGGAGCAGCTGACAGAGAAAATCATCATAATCTCTGTGTACAGGCCCAGCACAGAGCACTGGGATCAAATGGTTGAAGAGATGCTTCCCTAGCCAAAATGATTTTCCACACCTGTGAGAGAGGATGGAACTAGATCTAGGAAGAGTCTGATGTGCATGCCCTTCCTTAACAAGACATTGACCCTTTGTTTAATAGTCCAGAAGACCAACATGACCTATTTAAGCTTACTGTGAAATTAAGTTTTGTCCTGTTAACTTACGTCAATTACTTAAGTTTGAAGAAAGAAATGAATGACTAGATGGTTAGTCCCTTCCCTCCTCTGAATCCTTCATCCTTTCCTTATTTTGCATCTGGCAGTTCTAAAAATATATGAAGTGCCTTTCAGAGATGGAAACTCAACAGAAATACAAACTTTATTTATATAATTTGAGAAATTTTTGAAATTGAAGCAAATAATAATATGAAGAAAAGTAAAACAAGGACACTGAAGAATAGAAAGAAAATTGGCTCAGATTGGCAATTGCCCTGACTAGCAGACATGATGTTTCCTTAATCCAGACTGGACCAGCAAGAACAGAACATTCTACATTGTTAGTTATCCTGACTCACCCATCAGACCAAGGCCTTCAATTCCTTCTCTTCAGTGAGTGTCCTGGGGTTGTCACAGCCACACTTGTGGAAAGAGAATAGCAAGGCCAGTGTGCAGCTCAGTCTCCTACTGCTATCTGTGTGCTGCCTGCAGCCAACACAGTGTGCAGCCACGCTCCAGGGTATGGGATGCAATGTCTCCCTCTGCTCTTGAGGAATAATGGGCAGGACAAAAGTTTTAGGGAGAGAGGCCATTCTCTCCCATCCTGCAAACGTTACTCTGTGAAGAAGGTCATATTCTGGTAAAGTGTGAGAAAAGGAACAGGCATCAGTTGCTCCCACTTGCAATTCTAACTACTCAGAAGGCTGAGACTTGAGGAATGAGGTTCAAAATCAGCTCAGATAGAAAGTCTAAGATTCTTATGTTTAGTTAACCACCAAAAACCAAAAGTGGAGCTATGGCTCAAGTGGTATATTGCCAGCCTTAAACAAAAAAAAAGTACAAAAAATGAAAGAAAAATCAACAACAAAGAAGACCATAACGCTTTGAATTCAATTCTCAGTATCAGCGTTCACACACATGCACATACACACATGCGCGTGCGCACACACACACACACACACACACACACACAAGAATAAGTGTTGCAGGTACCTCTCTGGAAGAATCAGCTATGAGTCTTGATTGATTAATACACACTGTGAAGAAATCTCAGGTTAAGTCAGATAATTCTGATTTAATTCAATAAAAAGAAACATTATAGTAGAGTGGAGTATAAACTTTTCTCTGCCTTCCTGATTGACATTATTTCTGTGGCACTGCAGAATGGACTAAAGAATTATCACTTATCAGCAAAAGAAAACTGAGTCCAGATGATAGTCATCTGAAAATACCAAATTACCCTGGACTTGATTACTAAACAATGAAACTAAAGACGTTTAAGTTATAATTTCTAAGGTGAATTTATAGCTGTGGGGAGTGGTTATTTGATTCTATCTTGGGAAACATCAATAATTAGATTAAGTACTGGTGGATCTACACGCTGTGGAAAGTTCTGATTTAGAACTATATGTCCAGCATTCCACATCAGACAATACATTCTTACTTTGAGTTCAAAGAAATACCTCTATTTTTTAAACAGTAGCACTATCTTTTAAAAGAATTTTGATTTTTAAATTCAGTAAAGGGGCATAAATTCAAGACCTTGCAGTCACTCAGTTTGTTTGTTCATCTGGCATTCTACCACTTGAGCCATACCTTTACTCTGAATATTTGCTGGTTATTTTGAAGGTGTTTTCTCTACAGGAGTATGCTGCTTGGTCTGGCTTCAATCCTCAATCCTCCGAATATCTGTCTTCTGAGGCATATAGGTGTGAGACATTATCACTGTCAAATATGAAATCTTTGTATCATGAAGATCTCATTTACTTAGATCTTGACATAAGCTGGATCCTGAGTGAATGTCTCTGTGCATGTGGGATTCTGAGGACACAGGTAAGACACTTTAATCCTAACACCTTAGCAAACAAAGCTCATCACCCAAAATAAGAATGGAAAGTGCAGTAACAGCTACACAGCCAATAGAATGCTCAAATCATATGCTAATTAACTTGCATAAGAATGCATTTTCCCCTAAGATCTATTTTTCCTTTTTAATTATCATTAAGTAGTTGTACAAAGATGTTGCCGTTCAATAAAGCAGTTTATGAATACAATTACATCTTGATCTATGTAACCCCTTTAATTTTTCTCTCCCATCCTGCTCTATCCCTCTCTTAGACCTCCATTACACTAGGAATTAAGTATATTAGGTGACAGAGAAAAAGGAAGCAAAAAAGATATTACAGAAGATACTCACTGATAAGTCTGCTGACTATGATGATTTGATATGAGTTGAAGAGTTTGCCTTGTCTGCGAGGTTACTATCAAATAGACATAATGCAGCTATTGTTGGTAAGGTGAGTATGCTAAGAAAGAAGACAGTTACCATGAAAAAGAAAATTGTTGGTGGACTCTGGTGGCTCATGCCTTTATTCCTAGCTACCTAGGAGGCTAAGCTCTGACGATCTTGTTTCAAAGCTGGTCTGGGCAGAAAAGTCCCCATTAGACTCTTAACTCCAATTAACCACCCAAATACCAGAAGGGGCACTGTGCCTCAAAGTAGTAAAGCACTATCATTGAGCACAGAGTTTCAAGGACAGTGCCTAGGCCCTGAGTTTAAGGCCCACAATTGACAAAAAATAAGAAAGAAAGAAAAAAGAAAAATAAAGTAAATTGTAGACCTACCTGGAGCATCTTTAAAACCTAAAACAGAACTACCTTATGATATGCAATATTGCTATTGAATATATATGCAAAAGTATATCAAAAAGATATTTACATTCTCAAGTTTATTGAAGCACTATATACAACAGCTGAGAACAAAGTTAAGTGCCTACTGATTGATGAATGGATAAAGAAAATAAAGTATGCATACACAATAGAATATTAGCCACAAAGACAACAAATGTCTATTCTGTCATCTGTTATGCCATGGGTGGAACTGGATTCTATGCAATTATGCTAAGTAAAGTGAGTAAAAACAAAAATAGCAAGTTTTGATGGTTTTGTGGGATTAATAAGTTGATCTCAGAGAAACAGAAAGAAGCTGTGTGTCTTTGACTCATGTCTATAATCCTACTTACTTGGCTTGTGATAGGAAAAAATGGAATAACATATATTGGATTTTTCACACAAAGAACTAAATTCCACTGCTATAATAGTCAGTGTACATATGTGAAAATGAAACCAGGAAACCTGGGGTTGGGAGAGGTGGTGAGATTGGGAAAGATGCGGAAAATGATAGTCAAGAAGCATTGTACTTAAAAATTGATATGTTGAACTGAAATTCCTTTGCACAAATATGTAAAGATAACAAAAATAAAATTATTGCTAATTAACATATCTAAATTCCCATGAGATTAAAGGACTCAACTCGAGTTAAATTGTATGCAAGTGATGACTCATACTCCAGCTCAAATGCACAATTCATCCTTCCACAGTCTTGAAAGCATCATAGAATTGTCTTTGTTCTATGGAACACTTCTTCTCTCAGACTTATTATCTTTTTGTGTGTTTATCTTGTTCCTACTTCACTGTTAACCCCAAACAATCAGAAGATAGGAGCCCTCACTCTCCATCCTGTTCTTTTTATTGTTTCATTTTTGTTTTTCAAAAAAATTATACATTTGCATTCATTTGTAATAAAAATAGAACCATGTTTCTTTTTTTCTTTTTAAACCATTTTCCCAAATGGTAACATTTTGCAAACTATGATATAATAACTGAATCAGGATATTGATGTGGAAGTGATCATAATACTATTCTATGCCCTAAGAAACTTTCATGCATACCTGTCACTGCCACCTTCACACCTCAGCTCCATGCCGATGCCCCTCCACACTCCAGGCATTCGCTACTTTTCTCTCAATGTTATCATTTGGTTTTTTAAGGATAGTATAGATACTAAAAAACAAGTATGAATTTCAAAGTAACTTGATTTGAGAAAGAACATATATTTTCTCAGTTCAAATGTGGGTATATTTACAATGTGTTTTGTATTTTCCTGTAAGTTTAATTTAGTTCCATAGGTCTGAGGAAGAAAATGAATTTAAAAAAGGCTGGCATCTGGGGCTGTAGCTCAGTGGAAATGTACTTTTCTAGTATCAGCAAGGTCCTGGATTCACTTTCCAATTCTGCAAAATACATGCAATAAATGAATGGCACTTCCATCATTGAGTGGTAATATGGGAAAGTTTGTATTCTTTGGTGATTGTTTTTGGTTTTTTTTTTTTTTTTGGTTGGCCATGGGGCTTGAACTCTGGGCTTGGGCGCTGTCCCTCAGCTCTTCAGCTCAAGGCTAGCGTTCTACAGCTTGAGCCACAGTGCCACTTCCAGTTCTCTGGTGGTTAATTGGAGATAAGAGTCTCATGGACTTTCCTGCCCAGGCTGGCTTTGAATTGTGATTCTCAGATCTCCGCCTCCTGAGTAGCTAAGATTACAGGTGTGAGCCATGAACACCTGGCTCTTTAGTGATTTTGACAAACACAATGCTTCCCAAATGATCATATTCTCCACACCTATAGAATAATCAATCAGGTCCACTCATCTCCCATTCATAGTACCTTCAAGTGTAGGAGAGCAGTTATCTTCACAAGAAGAAAACAAAACTCAAATTAAACTACCTGAGATGAGAAAGTGACCATCTCAGTAGCAAGACTCTCATCTTCTGCCTTCTGTCACAAGCTTCTTGCATCTCTCTTCTCTGCCTTGAAGTCTCAGCCTCTGCATCAGCTGGCTGTTTTCTCACAAGCTGTTCTTGTCACTAGACTCCAATATCTTTGGTATATTTTCCCCTTTGGACTACTTAGCCATAAATTGATACTGGTGGAAAATGATTAGGAATTAACCAAAGAGAAAATAGGCCATGGTTTGTCATCTTATCCTAAGCTTAACTAAAATTCCTCACTTTTTCCTTACAAGTCAGTTCTTTGTTTCCTCCTTAAAGACTTACATAAAAGCTCGACACTCCCATGTTGGTTTAAGAAGATAACATCAAACTGTTTGAATTCCATGGTATAAATTAAGCACTTGCAGCTGAAAGATGGAATTGCCAAGAGCTTTGAATTTTGGAATGTTAGCTAGCTTCCCTCTAATTATTCTCTCTCAGATTCTTTTAAAGCAAGATCATTTCCTCTAAAATCCTTCACGTTGCATTTTATAAGAATTGTATTAATAAATGACTTCTTGATAAATTGCAATTTGCTTTGTCTGATTCCTACTTTGTGAAAAAAATGTTTAAACAAGAATGTTTTGTTCTCTGTACCTGACAGTGTTTTGGAAGCTTCATATTTCCTTCTAAACTCAAGCTATCCAGTCTAGCAATCTGGTGATTCTCTGGCTCATAAACAAAATTCCTAAGAGACTTGGAACCATGCTGGAGGGAGAACATTTGACATTTTTTCCTCAAAATTTCACAGGATGTAGATGCCATTCTGTTCTGGCTTGGCACCAATCCCATAATTTTCCTGATCTCTCAGACTGATTTTATTTCTTTATTTTTGTATATATTTTTATTGTAAAAATACTGTACAGAGGGTTACAGTTACATGAGTAAGGTAATGAGTACATTTCTTATTGAACTTTGTTACCTCCTCCTTTGTTTTTCCTATATCATCCATTCCCTTCCCACCTCCCCAACTTCTCTTATGCACTACTTTTGATAATGTGTCACACATTCAGTCCCTTAAAGGTGAGTCTTTTGTAGTATCCTGAGAAGTAAAGCTCCTCCCAAAAAAATAAGGTAATGTTTTTGTCATGTAGAACATATCTGATATTGTTGAAGTGATGAAACCCATTAAACCCATTGGGGGGGAATAATTCCCCCCAAAACACTGTTATTGAGTGTTTGGACATGTAACAAATAGAATCCTCTAGATTCTATTTGATACAAACAATTGTCTTAACTGTTTTATATTACATTTATTTTATTTTATTATTATTGCATTAATATTATTTTAAGATTAGTTGATTGTCTTAATTTCAAGTAGAATGTTTGAGAATTCTTTTTTTTAATTAAAAATGTTTATTTTAGCTCATAGTTTTGGAGGATCCAGTACATGATAAGTTTTTTTTTATTGTGAAAATACTGTACAGAGGGGTTACAATTACATGGGCAAGATAATGAGTACATTTCTTATCAAGCATTGTAGCCTCCTCCTTTGTTTCCCCTTCCTATCCCTTCCCATCCTCTCCCCTCCCAACCCCCCCACCCAATCCTCCCCGACCCCTCCTCACCAAAGTTGTAAAGTTCGCTTTCGACATAACGACCTGTACATCTCATTGTTGCAATGGATCCACCTGTATCCCAATTTAAACGAGAATTCTTATAATAAAAGTTTAAAATTTTTTTACAAGGAAAACACATCAGGTTTTAGCAACCCACATTAATCCACTTGTAGCAAGGTAGTCTTATAAACTGTGCTTTTACATTGAGGGAGGTTGAGCAACAAATGACACAAGCATGTCTCTCTGTGTGTATTTATGACAAATTAGCATAAATGTATAGGATTAGTTACTGAAAATCCATCAATCATAAGCTGAGGATATCATAACTAAAATATGTGCTATGTATATATAATCTATAAAACATCTTGGCTGAAGAGCACCACATTGCAGCATGTGGTGGTTCACACTGTGATGGTAAAGCAGACTGAGAGTCGTGATTCCCTGCTACTGTTCAAGATAGCAGACAGCATCACGCTACTCATTCCCAGCCAAGAAAATATCTAAATTCAAATTCTGACATATGATTTCTAGAAAATTTGTGTTTTTTAAAAAACAAAGTAGATTGGATTATGGTAAGTCAAATTCTTCCTGCAAAATTGCATAAATACAGAACAGCTACTCCTTATGTTTTCCTACAAACTTATTATTCTAGCACTTTTATACTTAATAAAATATGATATTATCTCTTTGAAAGCCTTTAGTTTTACAAATAAGGAAAAGTAGACACAGATTAAATAAGTGATATTAACTAAACAGAATCTATTTAAATCTAAATTGTTAAAAATCCAGTTCATTACTGATAGATCATTTTGCCTAGATTTAAACCTTTTATCTTTGAAACTACTGTTATAGATCAGAATTCTTCTTCTGCCAAAAGTATAAACACAATTTGGTGTTCACATTTGTCTATTATGTTCAGCTTTTAGCATAGGACAGGGGCCATCTATGATGTCCAGTCTGCTTACTATATTCAATGAATTCCTTCATTTTATATTAGCTGGACACTCTAAATTCCACACTAAGGAGCAAGCTTGCTTGATGAACAGTGCTGCTATTGATATCATGACTTTTGTGGGTGTATTTATCGGTAATATATGTATGTGTATATATATGCATTACAATTATGTATGAAGAATTCTACTTGAAAATTCAGAAAAAGCAAGCAAATAACTTGAGTGACATAGTGGAGATTTCATTTTCTTTGAATATTTTAAGAAAGAAAGATGCTTCAAAAAAGTTCTGATTCCCCAATCCTACTTAACAGCCAGTCAGGTCCACTCCTATATCCCATTCATGATACATTCAAGTTAAGTATTTTTTTCCAAATAAAAACATAAAATGCAGATAAAGCCACAAGACATAGGAAAGTGAACATCTAAGTTCAAAACTCTCATTTCTGGCTTCATGCAATATAACTCTTACATCTTTCTTCTTTGCCTTAAAGTCTCAACCTTCATATCAGGTAGTTGGCTAAAAGGATGCATATTGCATTATATAATGGCATTAAAACATATGCCAAAATGAAGATTATTAGTGGTAATGTGAATCTTGAAAAATTAGTCTTATAATGCTGTATACCTGCATCTATGTATATCTAAAACATATATATCTGTATATCTATGTATATCACCATATGATATACATAGTATGATATATATATATTATACATGTCATATATGATATATAGATAAAAAGTATGAAATATATATCATTTTAGATACACAATATGATATATATCATATTTAAATACATATGATATACCTGCATCATGTCTATATCTATCTGTATATCTATGTCATATATATCTATATCTTATAAGATATTTGATGTAATAGGTAAATATATAGTTAGATAAATATATACATGCATATATGTAACATACATATTATATACACATATGTGTGTATATACACATATATACCTATATACATGAATATACATATAGGTATACATATGTGTGTACATATATATATATACATAAAAACACATACATACACACACTTGCACACACATACCTTTCATAGCCATGGAGTACAGTCTGTCCCATGCACCTTCAGAATTACTGTCTTCTGTGTACTACATACCAGTAGCAACCAAGCACCCAATTTTAATTGTTATAATCCAGTCTGGAGAGATGGAAAATGATTTTTGTACTGTTACTCTCCATCTCAAATTCTCTGCTTTGCATATTAATTCACAGAATTAATTTTTTAAAACTTTTAGAGTCCCAAGAAGTTGTTTCTAGGGTCTGTTTATTCATTCAGCTTCTGCACAAAGTTTTATATTGACACCTACATTTACTTTATACATGACATATCTTTCTCTGTGTGTGTGTGCACCTCTTTCTTCCACTGTGAATCCACTCAGAGAAGACCTTTCCACATTCATCTATACAGCTCACCTAGTGCTTTCTGTGTGTACAGATTTCAAAGCACTTTCTCTGATTGGGTGAGAGACTAAATGAAATGTTAATAAAGTTAATAGATTAATCGAATGAGCCAGTGAACGGACAATTGGTCTACACAGTTTGCTTGGCAAATATCCATTAAATCATGTTAAACAATGTTGTTTTGTTAATTAAATCATCAACTAAATCAGTAAAATCAACCTTGTCAGTAATTTAGAAATCTGGCTGAAAAAACACAAGAATAATTCTGTTTATCTTGGAAGTGGAAGCCACACATTGCTCTGCTCAATTCAGACAGTGTATATTTCCCTGCCACTAGCAGTAACTAAAATAAGTAATATAAGTACTTAATATAAGTAGTATACTTAAGTATACTTAATATAAGTAGTAAAAATATAGATTTATCTGATAGTTTGCTGGAGAAGAAAATGGTACATTTCCAGCTCTGTAATGCTCATCATCAATTCAGATACACTAGAGATTTTGATTGCTTTGGGCACAAGGTAACCATATTAGCAATTGCTTCCTTCCCTCACTTGAATAATCTAACCCAAATTCGGTTCCAAACCCCTTTTACATTATTATAATGAAAATATATTGAAATTTTAGCACCCTGCAGTAAAAACTTCCCAATACTAAAAAGTAGGTAGATTCTTAGTACCCTCACAAAGTTACAATGAAAAATTCAACAACGCTCTCATGAAATAGGCTGAAATAAAAGTACGGGCATGAGACCTATGTTTCTTTGGGCCTGGCTTACTTCACTTAATATAATTTTTTCCAAGCCTTTCCATTTCCTAACAAATGGGGCAATGTCATTCTTTCTGATGGAGGTATAGAATTCCATTGTGTATATATATCACATTTTCTTGATCCATTCATCTACTGCGGGGCATCTGGGTTGGTTCCATATCTTAGCTATGGTAAATAATGCTGCAATGAACATAGTTGTGCTGGTAGCTTTAGTGTGGTCTTGTTTGTAAACATTTGGGTAAATGCCCCAAAGTGGGATTGCTGGGTCATAGGGGAGCTCTATGTGAAGTCTTTTGAGGAACCTCCATACTGCTTTCTAAAGTAGGTGGACAAGTTTACACTCCCATCAACAATGATGTATGAGTCAAGCAGAAAAGGTCAGATAAGGTAATGTTAGGAAAATAAACACTTAGATATGTATTTTAAATGTTTCTTTCTTTCATGCATTTGTTTCTAATGCATTTATAAGATTATCTCTTTGTTGCTTTGTATGTCCTTCCCCCACAGTATAACCCCTGCTTTCACTATATTTGATGTCGTTATAATTTGTGGAGGAGAAAGGGAAAAACAAGTCGTTTAAGGATACAGGTGGACCCTTTGCAACAATGAGAAGTACAAGTTGTCATGTCAAAAAC
>NW_012267268.1:10758099-10770338 GCF_000151885.1 Dipodomys ordii
TCAGTAGATGAATGGATCAAGAAAATGTGGTATATATACACAATGGAATTCTATGCCTCCATCAGAAAGAATGACATTGCCCCATTTGTTAGGAAATGAAAAGGCTTGGAAAAAATTACATTAAGTGAAGTAAGCCAAGCCCAAAAAAACATAGGTCCCATGGTTTCCCTTATCTGCAATTTCTAGTATATGTCTGAGTCAAGCAGAAAAGGTCAGATAAGGTGATATTAGGGAAGTGAACCCTAAGATATGTATTCAAATGTTTTTTTTCTTTCATGCGATTGTTTCTAACGCTTTTATAAAATTATTTCTCTGTTGCTTTGTATGTCCCTCCCCTACAGTATAACCCCTGCTTTCACTGTATTTGATGTTGGTATAATTTGTGAAGGGGAAGGGGAAAAACAAGTCGTTTAAATAGGGATATAGGTGGACCCATTGCATCAATGAGAAGTACAAGTCGTTATGTGGAAAACGAACTTTACAACTTTGGTGAGGAGGGGTCGGGGAGGATTGGGTGGGGGGGTTGTGAGGGGAGAGGATGGGAAGGGATAGGAAGGGGAAACAAAGGAGGAAGCTACAATGCTTGATAAGAAATGAACTCATTATCTTGCCCATGTAATTATGACCCTTCTGTAGAGTATTTTCACAATATAAAATAAATAAATAAAATAATAAAAAATAAAATAAAAAAAATAAAAAATACAGGCATGATTGGACATGGTGCTCATGCATGTAATCTGAGCCACTTGTGAGGTTTAGATCTGAGGCGGTGAGGGGGGTGGGGATGTCCAGGTATGATTTAAGGCTTGCCTGAGCACAAAGTTCAAGAGACTCCATTTCAGCGTTTGTAATGGTACACTCCTGTCATCCTAGCCATGGGTAAAGTGCACTGGATGAATGTACTGGTCTGTACCTTTCATCCCAGTGACAAAGAGAAGCACAAACAGAATCAAAAATGTGTTGGCCATAAAGCAAGATCTTATTTCAAAAATACAAAACACAAAAAGACACCTGCAGAGTGGTTCAAGTGGTAGATTATCTACTTAGGAAATATCAGGCCCAGAGTTCGAATCCCAGTTCTACCAAAAACAATTGTAGGTATAATAAAATTATTATATTTAATTCCCCTTAAACCATGTATCTAAGGTATATGTGAAACAAAAGTAAATTTTTCTGTTCAAATTTAGAGTCTCTCAATGATATTAAGTTGTATGTGTTTCAAAAGTCTCAAACATTTTTAAAAACATATGGTCTTAAGGATTTTGATAGAGATATTCAAGCTTTGCTTAGGTACTTTTAGTGTCTAATTGTCTTTTACCTTTCCTTTCCCTCTGTCCACATACAGTTATTATTTTATCAGATACAGACTTCAGAATATATATATATATATATATATATGTATACACACACATGTATATATATATATATAATATTTGACTGTGCACAGTAGCTCACGCTGCAATTCAAGCTATTCAAGACATTAAGAGGATTGCTGTTTAGCCTCAGCCCAAGCAAAAATATAGTAAGACTCATCTCAAACAAGAAGCTCTGAATGATGATTTACATCTATTACCACAGCAGAAAGACTTAATCACATAAGAATGGGGAGGAATACTCAAGAAGCAGAGTATTTGTTTAGCAAATGCAGGGCCTTGAGTTGGTCACAGACCACAAATCAACCTGAATGACTTGGGTGTGTAACTGTGGGAATACATTTGGTTGAAAATGCTTAGTTAATTTACATGTAAAGAAAACCACTTTCAGTTTCCTATGACACTATAGAGAAAGCACGGTCATTTTGTAACAATATTTATACTAAAAAAAACTAAAAACTGTAGTATTCTCCAGGCTTTCTGCAATTCTGACCTTTACCAGCAATCTACTGTTCATTTATGGCTACTGCTGCATTTTTGGCTGTCAGGGTATTGAGTGGGATACCAGGAGTATGTAATGCACTTGAGTACATGCATATGAATGATTGTTACACAAATATTTATATATGCAGAAAATTGAGCCAAATAACATGGAGACATTAAGACAGACTGCTCTGACAGCCAATATTAGTTACAAAAGAAAAGAACTTTGGTATACTGAGGAAGAATATTCAGTTAATGAAGTGTTTTCCTAATATCTACAACACCATGTGTGTCATCCAATGGACTAAGATTGACAGACACAGTGCCTGTAGCTGTGGGCAATCACCATATGGTAACTGAAACATGGTGGGTCCTAAGCACACATATTTTTATCCTTTTTCACAGAACTTCAACAACTATGCATACTCTGAGACTAAGTTATACTCACGAAAGGTCTAAGCCATGATCATAAAATAAAGAAGTATTTTACTAAGTATAGGCAGAGAAAGAGTACAGTGGTGTCTTCCCCAAACCAGATCTTAGATCACTGTAAACAGGAGCATATGTTAATCACAAACACTCAGGAATGGATGAGCTGTGATGTCACTCAAGCCTTAATCAGAGCCTTTCATTCAAAAGCACTGCCTAAGTAATAAACTGTTTAATAAATTTGTAGAAAGACAAAAACAAGACAATCTAAAGGCTTAATTAACCAGCAACTTTTATTAAATGATGGTGAATAATTGAACATGCTACAATGAACATGGTATTTTCCAGAAAAAGGTATCTTTAAGGGGAAAGAGCATAGTTTGAACAAGTCAGTTTTAAAAACAGATTTCAGAGTTCTTCATGTTTAAGAAAGTTTCAGAGATGTAATATTATGGCCTATTGGGGTCAGGTCATCTTTAACACTAAGGATAGAAAAATAATAAATTAAAACCTCAAAAGGTACAAAACCAATAATATGGATTCTGTGTGTGTCAATGTGTGTGTGTGTGTGTGTGTGTGTGTGTGTGTGTGTGTTGGTATTGGGGCATGAGCTCAGGGCCTGGGCACTGTCCTTTTGCTTTTCCCCTCAAGGCTACTGCTATATCCACTGAACCACAGCACTACTTCTGTCTTTTTGGTAGTTAGTTGGAAGGAAAATTCTCATGGACTTTCCTGCTTAGGTGAGATTCATTCTCTGACCCTCATATCTAAGCACACTGAGCAACTAAGATTAAAGGCTTGGGCTATTGGTTCCCAAATAAGAGAACCAATATGGGGAGCAGGAAAATGATCATACTTTTTGAGTTACTCCATACTTTATCCTGTTCCACAAAAATAAATTCTTGTTAAAACTAAAAATCAGAACCAGACAAAAGTCCATAGCATTCTTTTACCTGACATGGGATGAGAAAACATCCATGTGTTTTCTCTCCCAGGTTTGAGACCCAAAGAGAAAAAAGTGTTTGAAATATAATCATTTTAATAGTGCGATGGGATGTTGGAGGTGTCAGGATGTCAGAGGTCATTTAGACCTAATATTCAATGCTGCTGGGAAAATGAACAACAAAGAGAAGAAGAATTGCTTCAGGTTAAGCCATCACACAGTGGATACAGAGCCCAGCTGTACTCTCACCTTTTTTTGGACATTTTTCAGCAGAATTCAGATAAGGCAGGTCTCTAACAGAGAGGCAGAATCTCCTTGCTCTTTGGAGGCAAGAATCAGAGTCCTATCCTTATATGGACAACAAAAAGGGAAGCTTTGTCTTTCTCAGAGGTTTCTCTTTATTAATTCATAAAGACTAATAAATCCTATAATGGGTTAGGATCATTTTATTGTCCTACAGGTACCCTTACTTTTCAAATGCTTTCTCAGCAATTTAAAAATCAACAAGTTTTGCTTTAGTCAGAAAGATGTAGGAAAATATGGTTGTTTCTAACTCTTTATATTTCCCCAGGTCCGATATGTAAGTATGTTTTTATTTTTTTCCCAAAGTTCTGAGAGTATAATATGTGCTCATTAAATATTAGCTGAACAAGTGAATGAAAATGTGTTACTTTCTTCAAAAAGTATATTTGGAGAATACACAGATGCATAGAGGTGTTCAATAGAAAGTCTTATTTTCAATTGGTGCTTTGATACCCAAAGGGAATGTAGAATAAAGAAGAGTCTATGTACTTTATCTTGGAGGAAATGCTGATATTTCAAGGCATTTCACTTCAGTCTGTTTTCCCTTAGGGAAACAATGAAGAAATTTCTCTTTACCTTGTTCTAGTGAAAACTTTGGTGTCTGAAGGTGCTTGTCAGCATATTAGAAACATATAACCAAAGCTTTAGAAATATAAAGCTCTTGGAGTAATATGAGGCACAGGAAAAATTTACAGCATGCAATAAAGGTCAATTCTAATGAAATAATGAGTTGCTTTGCCAGCAAATCACGTTTTAAATTCAGTATTACAGGGTTATTAAAGTGCATTAACCCTGGCCTACCCAATTGCTTCAATAAAGTAAAAAGTGAGACACAGACACTATGGAATAATCAGAAAGCTGAGTTAGAAGTTCATACTTTTTCTCTTTTCTGTGGGTCCTGGAGCTTGAAATCTAGGCCTGGGTATTGTCCCTTAACTTCTTTTGCCCAAGCTAGTGCTCTACCACTGGAGTCACAGTGCCACTTCCAACTTTTTCTGAGTAGTTTTTTTTTTTTTTTCCCCACACTTTCCTGCCTGTGATGGCTTTTAACTGTGATCCTCAGATCTCAGCCTCCTGAGTAGCTAGGAGTATAGCCATGAGCCACTTATACCTGGCTGAAGTTCATATTTTAATCATGAGTTTGAATGATTGAGGTTTGAATAAGAGATCCTCTTACTTATCCTAAATTTCCTCTACAGATGTGTCTACTGTATTTACAATGAAGATGCAAATAAGGACCATTTTATTGAAATGGAGCATCTCCTTTGTAAGAAAACTTGGAAAGTAAAACCTGCTTCATCATCAAAAACAGTTTATCCACAAACAGATGATTTCTGAGGAATTATGTATGATCTCAATGAAATTTATAACTTACCAGGTATAATGTTAATTTCTGGCAATTTTATTAGCCAAACTGTGACTTACATGTAGAAAAAGAATAGGCATATAGTTCTTAAGTTATTATATATTAATAGCAATATAATTGTATTCTCATCCATGTAATTTTGCATGTTTTAGCTCTTTCTTTTAGCATTTTACTCTATTTTTTACCAAGCATATTGTAGAAAATTATAAAAGTAAACATAGATATCTGTGTAGAAGCAATTCTGGGCCATGTATGGGATAATGTCTTTGCTTTCAAGATCTAATCTCTTTTTCTTAAGAAGCCTATTAGGGAGTTAGATATTATGCTTATATCTAGATATAGATATGGAGACCATATATTAGCTAGGAAATTATATACTTAATTTTCCAAATATTGCATGCTTATAAAGAAACAAAGATAGAATTTGAACAACAGTGCTCTGACTCACTACCCTATGTTGCCTAATTATGAGATAGACACTGGAGAGTGTACTCATTTACATATGTTCTTAAATTTGGTAGGACAAAATAGGGGAAAATTCTGCAACTTATTTTTAACAATTTTAATTCTTAATTTGGTTTTATCTTTTCTTGGAGGAGGGTTTCCCCTAATTCCTGAATCATTGTTTAATTAACAAATGAGACAAATTCTAACTTAGTATGTGTATTTTCTTATAGTGTGCAAATGTTCAATGGATGGTATACTGGTCTCTTTGCAAATTTACAAAATGATGTATATGAACCCTAATATGAACATTTGGTGATGTAATAGTGTATTTTTCTCTTTTTCCTAGGTGCTCAATTAAAAAATGAACAATACCCCTGCTTTGCTAAACATTTTCAATATTAGATTCAGCCCATAAACAGAATGTCTTTTCATCAATTTGATCTTCTTTAAGTTCCTAAGTTGACAGATTACAGTTCACAAATCTTTACCCTTTAGTTTCTTAAGAATTTTCTTCTTGTGTTGCTATTATAAACAAATATCTTTAAAACTCAGGTGTTCTGAAATTGACTCCCACATTTAATAACTTGTAACAATTCATCTAGTATAAGTAGCTTCCCAAATGAATAGTCCCAAATAGCTAATGCCTCTTTCCATTTCATGTCTCAGATCTAATTATCAATGCACAGAGCACACAGTTGTTTTGATTCAATCATTGTACATAACCAACACTGTCTGGATCAGTATATGTCTTGTGCTACAGGACAAAGCAAAAGTACAGGTCACAGGAAAATATAGTGTTTTTGATTCCCAAAGTAATAAACCCAAACAAGGTAAGCCCAAATACAATAAAGCCACCAGTGCAACAATGTTTTTTGAAGCATAGCCAAAGAATTAGCCCAGATGATCTCACTGGATGAATGGATCAAGAAAAGACTATATATATATATATATATATATATATACATATATAGAAAATGGAACTTAATTCCTTCATTAGAAAAATGATATTGCACCATTTGTAAAGAATTGGAAAAACACATATGAAGTAAAGTAACTCAGCCCCAGAGAGGCAAGGATTCATGTTTCCCTGACATGTGGAAGCTAGATTTTGCTTAAAACTCATAAGTAAATATATTGGGTGGTATGAAAGTGTGTACAAATGTATTAACTGAAATACAGTAGATTTAGAGAGATCTCAAATGTGTATTTCCTTAGAAATCCCAAATCAAAGTTTAGCTTAAAAAACACCAGGAATCAAGTACTTGAAAGACATAGGGTGGGTTCAAGGGGGAAGGAGTAGGTGAATAAAGAGAAAAGGGATAAAATGCAATAAGTATCTGACTCATATCATATGGAATTAAGTAGAAGGTGGGAAAGGGTAAGTAAGGGACAGATAGGTGGGAATGTATATTATATTCGGTAACTGCTTGGTTAAATGCAACTCCTTTGTACAACTGCTTAAAGATAATAATTTTAAAAATTAAAAATTAAAAATCACATAAAAGATGGCTTTGACACTCTTTCATAATTAAGTGTTAAAGAGAAAGGAGAATTTGGTCAGTGCCAATATGCTCTGCAGACAACCCTTGTAGTCTGTCTAACCTTCATTTGTCCTGTGGGCTGAGGTCTATGATAATTATGTTTTGGAGTTTCTCCCTTTCTTTACTTTGCTTCTACATCCATCCTCTGCTGCCTGTAACCTTGTGGTTAGTATTGGCTTACCCTTTCTCACTTTCTGTTCTATTCTCTAAAGTCTTTTCCAAGTTTCTGTTGACTTCTATACTTCAGCACTGGGACATGATTCAAGTGGTAGAATGTCTGCCAAGCAACATATTGTTCTGAGTTCAATCCCCAACACTGGCAAAATAAATAAATCAAACAAATAAAAACTGCTAAAATCCTGCTAAAATCCAGACTCTTTTCTCTCATCCAACTTGAATGGTAGCTATTCTCCAATTGCTTTTAATTTTATCCCTTAGAGAATTTGGCCAAGTCTAAGTACTCCTAATCAGAAAACTTGATTCCCTAGTTTTATTCACATTTAGTTACATTTTAATTCAATTATTTGATATTTTTGCTCTCGAATTCTTAAAATATTTTTCATTGTGTACATATATATTATATATAAATGACATACAGATATATATGTCTTCATATCATATACATAATGACATTAGATATATCATATGCATATGCACTCATATTATTTACACATAATAACTACAAATATGTGTAATTTATTGCTTTAACCATTTATGCATCAGATTCAGTGGCATTAATTATATTCACATTGTTGTACAACTGATAGCACTACATCTAAACATTCTCATCCCAACTGAGCACTACCTTCCCCCACCTCCTGACCTTGTAAAGTTTATCTACTTTTTATCTCCATAATTTGGTTTATTTTACACATTTGATATAAAATATATAATATTTTCCTTTGTGTTCATTCATGTTGTGATATATACAGCAGCTTCATCCCTTTATATGGATAGATATTGTTCCATTATGACATTTTGTTTACCTGTTCATCCATTTCTGGCTATCTGGGTCGGTCCTCCTTAATGACTATTGCAAATTTTGCTGAAGTTATAGGCACAACTGCCTCCCTACTTGTTTTCAATTGTTTTGATTATGAACCCAAAGCCAATGGTATGCAAATAAGGTGAAAGTGCTGGAAAGGAGAGGGCAGCCTGCTCTAGTTTCAAGCTAAATAGATAGCATAACAAGTCAGTATCACCTACATGAAGCTATCTGGTAATGGAATTGGGCAGCAGCAAAGACATCTAGAAATGGATCCCACGCTCCTACCACCGAGTACAAAGCCTGGAGGATCTTTAATAAATCAGGTGTGTCATGCACTCTATTGTCCTAATTGATGCTCATCACAATGCTAAGGTCATTAACTTTGACCCAAGCACCAGGCTCACCCTGGGAAAGATGCTGAATGATGTTTCTGGTGCCTTGAAATTTTCCCACAACCCCAAGACAGCATCTGCAAATTTGACTTCTGTAGCTTGCGTGTCCTTCTGAACTTGATGATTTTGTTTGACAGTAGGAACTTCATGCACATACGGTCAACTATCTTGTAGCTTCTTGTCAGTTCAAATAAATCCATTTTCCATTTCAGCCATATGAGTCGAATCTTTAGTTCTTGACATACACCAACACCCCTGCAAGTTAACAGGGCCCTGATAAAGGCTATCCTAGTGAAGGAATATGAACAAAAAGGTAAGTTGTGTCTCTGCTACTGAGTCTGGCAGCCACAGGATATTTTCTTCCTTTATCGATGAAGAAAAAGATAGAAATTAGAGCTAGACTCTTCTTGATAAGGTTGTACCCAGGCTTGCTGCTTTTGGAAACACAAACCTCTACATTTCCATCTTTACTGGAACTCACAGCAAGTGTTGCTATATTGTTTCTGCCAGCATATGCCTTATGGTTCTGGATTCATACATTCACAGGATCTACCATAAGATAATTACTGTAATTCTTCCAAATATATCAGCTTCCGTTTCCATGTTTCCTTTTACATGTTTTACAACATGTTAGAGTCCAGATATGTTGCTTTATTCAGCTCAAGATTTATTTTAGTGCCAAGCCAATTCCTAGGAGTTCCTACTTTGCCATGTTCTATAATATCCCCATCACAAACTTTCAAAGAATGAGAGGCTGTCAATGTATCAATGGAAAGAGAGAAACAGTATGTATTCATTACAGACTTAAAAGTCCCTCTCCATTTGCCCGAGTCTGTCCCTTTGACTGTTAGTAACTACATGGAAATATTATTTAAGAAAATTTTCTGTAAATCCACACCTGACTAGAAATTTGTCTGAATGAAAACAAAAAAGATAAAATCTAATCAACATAAAGGTTACTAGTTTCTCAAAGCTTAACACAGTCCTTATTCCTCAAAACTATGCCATTCCATCACTTACTTACTGTTTGGTTCTATGTATGACAGATACTAAATTATGTTACTATGAACTAAAAAATCACTATGGCTCATGAAAAGAACTGGATGGGAAGACCAGGTGACGGGAGCTGAGGTAAAGAGAAAAGCAATGAGTCATGATCCTGCTCCAAACTGTCTGCTCTTAAACAGTCTTAAGTCCGTTTTTTTGACTCTGGATTTCTATTTTAACTGTTGAATGATACGGTTGAAAGTTTCATTCAAATATCATTGATTTCAAACCTGTAAAATTTTACATGTTCAGTGGATTCAATTCCTTCCCTCAGATCTGGAAGACAATTTTAGTAATTTTTGTATAGATGATTTTCCTTCTTCCCATTTTCTTTAGAAAAAATTTCTATAATCTGCAAGGTGAAGAATTTATCTTTTTTATTGTGAAAATACCATACAGAGGGGTTACAATTACATGAGCAAGGTAATGAGTACATTTCTTATCAAGCATTGTTGCCTCCTCCTTTGTTTCCCATTATCATCCCTTCCCATTGTCCCCCACCCACCACCCCATCCCCCTGCCCTATGCCAAAGTTGTAAAGTTCGTTTTTCGACATAACATCTTTACATCTCATTGTTGCAATGGGTCCACCTGTATCCTTATTTAAACAATTTGTTTTTTCTCTTCCTTTCCCCAAATTTTACCAACATCAAATACAGTGAAAACAGGGGTTATACCATGGGGGAGGGACATACAAAGCAACAAAGAAATAATCTGTAATTTCTTCTTGAACTTAGAGAAGAGTAAGAGGCTGACTATAAGGTGTAATTTATGATCTCAGTGCATATTCTTGAAATTGAGCCATTTCACAGTTAAATGCAAGCATGGCACAATGCAAAAACATTACATAATCAGCTGTTTATATCATCTTTCTGGTGATAAACTGTTGGTCTGATTTTTCTGATTGATATTTTTGTTATGTCATGTAATTTTGTTTTCCATTCCTTCAATTATGTATGTGAACCAGATGTTATGATGTGCTGTAGACATAGTCTTGATCATTGCTGTTAAAAAAAAGAATAAATAAATGCAGAAAAATGTCCAGAGAAAATGGCACAATTTAAGATGATAAATGTTATTCAGTGTAAAATATCTAAGATGTGCTCTAAAAGCAGCATATGTGGAGTATATTATCATTGATTTATGTATTGGTTTCTTTAATAAATACTTCCTGCCAAATAATGGTTTGGTCATGAAGACTGAGTAAAGATACTCAATGGCATCTTGTCCTTAGTTATATTATATATAAAAAGGGAGGATCTATGAAAGCTTGAGAACACATGATACACTCATGCAAGAACTATTAATTGTATTGAAAACCAAAACATCAAACCCAGTTAGAAAGATGAAGAAGGGCTTTCTACTAACTTTCATGGTTACTTTGATAAAATTGTAGCTCTAAGTGTTCCTTGCCTGAAATCAAAATAAGATAATCATAAACTTAGAAAGAGATATTGTGGCTTAGCATTAAAAGATAGCATAAGTTACAAAGAAATGAAAGGATGTGATGGAGGGGTGAGATTGGAAGAGGTAATAAGAAGTAAACATAGAGACATTCAGTATTTTCTAACCAACTGAAATCTTTCAGGGATCAGCCTTCTCTAATTCCCCAAGATTAAATGAATATAAATTTGATAACATATTCAAGTCTAAGTTAAATTTGAGTCACCCTAATAAATCTTCGGGGGAAAATATGAGAGAGTTGCTTCAAAACAGGGATGGAAAAGCTCTTTTAAGAAACACTTTAATGATCAATGTGGTGATGCACTGAGCTATTAGGCCTGTACAAGTTGCACCTCATTTTTTTCTCTAAAGCTTTTTTCCCACCTCAGTTTTAAAGGACACAAGAGATACAACAAGGTATAAGAGCAATAAACACTTAAAAATTTTATGCAGTGCTTAAAAATGCTAAATAGAGAGGAAGTGCTTTCCTGAAAAACTAATAATTTATCAATTTTATTTTTATCATATGAACTTTCACTTTAACTTTTAAAGTTGGCTATGATAGTATTATCTCTAATTATTTGGACAAGTACCAAAAACATAATAATTTTTTTAAATATCTAATTCAAATTTGTTATTTTTTCAAGTGTCCTTGTGTCTTTCGTATTTTTTATTGTCATTAGACTGTTGTTTTTTCATTTTTTCAATTGTGAAAATGCTGTACAGAGGGGTTACAATTACATGAGCAAGGTAATGAGTACGTTTCTTATCAAGCACTGTTGCCTTCTCCTTTGTTTCCCCTTCCCATCCTTTCCCATCTCCCCCTCCACCCCCTATGCCAAAGTTGTAAAGTTCGTTTTTCAATATAATGTCTTGTACATTTCATTGTTGCAATGGTTCCATCTGTACCTCTATGTAAACAATTTGTTTTTTCCCTTCCCCTCCACAAATACACCAACATCAAATACAATGAAAACAGGGGTTATACCTTGGGGCAGGGACATACAAAGCCACAAAGAAACCATCTTATAAATATGTTATAAACAATAGCAAGAAAGAAAAAAAATATTTGAGTCTTTATCTTGAGGTTCATTTTGCCTAACATCAACTTGTCTGACCATTTCTAGACCTGAAGTTCAAAGTTTAAAGCCAGCCAGGGCAGAAAGTCCAATTAGCTACCAAAAAAGTCACGTGGAAATGTACTCAAGTAGGAGAGCTGAGGCCTTGAGAATACCTCAGGGATAGGGCCCAGACCTTAAGTTCAAGCCCCATGACTGGCAGTAAAATAAAGGAATGGAGGGAAGAAGAATTGGGGAAGACCCATGTATAATTACTTAAAGAGTCCTAGTCACAAGTGTGGTCATAGGTGCCAATTGCACCTGTTCTGTTTCCTAATTATTTTAGAATTAAGAGTCACTGATGTCCTGCTGGGGATATCTTTGTCTTTTGTCACAGAATGTTTAGCCATCATTCTATTTTTTTTT
>NW_012267268.1:10770693-10775257 GCF_000151885.1 Dipodomys ordii
ATGCATGAAAGAAAAAAAATTAAATACATATCTAAGGGTTCATTTTCCTAACATCACATTATCTGACCTTTTCTGCTTGACTCATACATATACTAGATATTGCAAATAAGCGAAACCATGGGCCCTATGTTTCTTTGGGCTTGGCTTACTTCACTTAATATAATTTTTTCCAAGCCTTTCCATTTCCTAACAAATGGGGAAATGTCATTCTTTCTGATGGAGGCATAGAATTCCATTGTGTATATATACCAAATTTCCTTGATCCATTCATCTACTGAGGGGCATCTGGGTTGGTTCCATATCTTAGCTATGGTAAATAATTTAGCCATCATTCTAATCCTCGCTGGATTCCAAAATGCATACAGTGACCACAGGAGAAAATGGATCATAGAACAGGACACAGATTTGAAATGCAGGCTGATATACCTACATTTTATATACTTTTAGCGAATTTATGGGCCCAAGAAAAGAGTGAAAACTTTTCAGCAAAAACAAACTAAGTTCTATTACTTATTGTCACATCTTTATCATTGCAATGTATTTCCTCAGTTTATTTTATTTTTTTTTATTGTGAGAATACCGTACAGAGGAGCTACAATTACATGGGCAAGATAATGAGTACATTTCTTATCAAGCATTGTTGCCTCCTCTTTGTTTCCCCTTCCAATCCCTTCCCATACTCCCCTTCTCCTCCCACCTGATCTTCCCCCATCTCCCCCCAAAGTTGTAAAGTTAGTTTTTCGACAGTTTTTATTATTAATGAGGAGAAAGTTAACTTCATGAGATAGTTTGATAATTTACAAATATTCGATTCTAATAAATACTCCCTTGGGAAATACAAAAACATGTTGTATTAGTCTCATCATTAATGAGAAAAAGAGTTGTACTAAATTGACCTCACTGAACATTATAGCTAACATAACATACTTAGGTATGGTGAATAATAATGCACTACTTGTGCTGGTAGCTTTAGTGTGGCCTTGTTTGTGATCATTTGAGCAAATTCAAAGGAGTGGGATTGCTGGGTCTTGGGGATCTCTATGTGGAGTATTTTGAGGAACCACCAAACTGCTTTCCAGAGTGGCTGAACAACTGTACACTCCTACCAACAATGCAGTAAGGGTTCCTTTTTGGCCGAATCCCCTCCAGCGTCTGTCATTATTATATTTTTGGTTATAGCCATTCTAATTGAAGTGAAGTGGAATCTCAATGTTGTTTTGATTTGCATTTTTTATGGCCAGATAAATTGAGCATTTCTTCATGTGTCTATTGGCTATTCTTATTTCCTCTTCAGAGAAACCTCTCTTTAAGTTTTTAACCCACTTATTAACCAGGCACTTGTTTCTTTGAGGATTTGTTTTTGGAGGGATTATGTTTTTGAGTTCTAAGTATATTTTAGATATGAGGCCCTTGTCTGTTGTATGGCTAGTGAAGATCTTCTCCCAATCTGTACACATTCTACTGATCTTACTAGCTAGTCCTTTGCATGCAGAAGCTCTGTGGTTTCATGCAATCCCATTTGTCCAAGCTCTCTTTGATTTGCTGTGTTTCTGGGTCACTATTAAGAAAATTTCGACCTGTGCCAAGGAGCCCTAGAGTTTCTCCTGTTCCTTTCTATATGGAACCAACCCAGATGTCCCTCAGTAGATGAATGGATCAAGAAAATGTGGTATATATACACAATGGAATTCTATGCCTCCATCAGAAAGAATGACCTCACCCCATTTGTTGAGAAAGGGAAAGATTTGGGAAAAAATCATATTAAATGAAGTTACCCAGTCCCAAAGAAATTTAGCTCCCATGGGTTCCGTTATTTGTAATATATAGCAAACATTTAGGGTAATCTTGTCAGATGAACTGAAAAGCTCTAAAGCCATGTACAAACAACCATACAAGATAATGCTAAGTGAAATGAACCCCAAAATATGAACACAAGAGGTCTGTCTTTATTGTTATTTTTTAATGTACCATGTGATTTTATTTGTTGTTGTTGTTGTTGTTTTGTATGTTCTTTCCACTTTGGTATATTCCTTGTTGTTAAGGTACTTGATTTTGGTGCCCTGCATCTTGTATATACACATGTCTAATCTGGGGAGGGGATAACAAAACTCTGAAACAAGGACAAATGACCCATTGCAACAAAGATACCCACAGGACCGTATGTTGGAACCCAACTTTACAACTTTGGGGGATGGAGGGGAAAGGTAGTGGACAACAACAAGGAAGGGAAGGGGTAACTGATCAATAAGTATTGTACTCATGCCTTATCCATGTAACTGTAATGCTTCTGTACAGCATCTTAACAATAAAATAAAATGAAATAATGAATAAAAGAAAACAAAAACAAAATCAAAACAACTCATTTAACAAAATATAAACAAAGGTATTACCTACTGCTATGCAATGGAAAGAAATCTGTCATTTAAATTACACAACCAAACATCAGTAAGAAAAGACCAATGTGTATTTAATGAACTAGTAAAGGACTGGTTGATGACAGAATAAAACCTTTGACTGACACAGAATCTGGAAGAATCAGTACCCTCATGAAGACTTTTTGTTGTTGTTATTATTAAATAAAGTCAACCAGCTGATCACAGAACCTATCAGAAAAACCTAAAAAAAAAATGTTTCATGCACTGAGAAGAGCAGAGTGGTGATTCAGGATATTGACTAAAGTAATTACCTTTTCCCACTACTAACATGGAGCAAAACCAGCATCTTATGAAATGGGCAAAGGAAGCATTGCTTTTCTTAGATAGTAGTGAAATATGAAAAGTAGGAGAATAAAGTAGCTAGGATAGAATTTTATGTTATGTTATGTTATTTATAGCTTAGAGCATGATTGCATGCTGAAAGCACAGTTTTCACCAAAGAAAAGGTTAGTGCTTAAGAAAAGGTGATGCTCTAGAGACCTAGAGAAGTGACATAAGTCTAACATGAATGATTAAAATCAGAACAGTAAAGATGGAAATCCATTGCCAACTCAAATAAATCAATGTTGATTGAGCAACCACTAATAGCAAAAAATGACTGGCAAAAGGAAAAGGCATACATTTTTTGAGACAAACTGTAAAGGAAAGATGTAAGACTCAGAAATAGATAGACACTGCTTTGAAAAGAAAAACTTCCTACTAAACACAGAAATTTCTTTGTAGGAATCTGAAGTCTCTAGTGCAATGAGAGCAGCCACAGAAATAGCCAAACACAAAATCAACTTGCAGTCACATTAATCCAAAATTAAACTCCAACTCCTGATCCTCCTGTCTCTTGCTTCTCCTTGATTACCAGCGTACATTTATTGCAGCATTATTCACTATAGCTAAGATATGGAGCCAAACCAGATGCACCTCAGTAGATGGATGGATCTAGAAAATGCCGTGTGTGTGTGTGTGTGTGTGTGTGTGTGTGTGTAAAAGTGTATGTATATATACACACACAGTGGAATTCTATGCCTCTATCAGAAAGAATGACACTACTCCATTTGTTAGGAAATGGAAAGACTTAGAAGAAATATATTCAGGTTCCATAGTTTCCCTTATTTGCAATAACTAGTAGATATCTAGGATAATCTTACCAGACACGCAGAAAAGGTCAAAAGCTATGTACATATAACCATATAAACGATGCTAAGCAAAATGAACCACAAGATCTGGACACGACGTTTTTTCTTTGTTGCTGTTGTTTTTTAATGCACTATGTGTTTTTTTGTTTCTTTTGTATGTTCTTCCTTCTTATGGTATAACCTCTGTTATCACTGTATTTGATTCTGGTGCCCTTCATCTTGAATCTACATTTTTCTAATATGGGGTGAGGGAAGGGAAATAACAAAATGTGGTAACAAGGAGACAGGTTGACTCATTGTAACAATGAGGCATACAAGATACTATGTTAAAAACAAACTTTAGGTGGATTCCGGGAAGATGGTGGAGGAGAAGCTGGAATCTGAACAAGCTCTTGCATAGAAAGCAGTTTCAGAGTTCCAGTGAAGAGTCCTAAGCCAGAGAATCACACCAAGTGTGCCATCACAGGACAGAGAGTTAGACAAGAGAGGGGAAGCCAAGACAAGGAGACACATCTGAGCGCTTGTCAGCAGCCGCCACGACGGCGGCAGGGTCGCAGTGGCGACCGCAGCTGCGGCCATACCTGAGCGCTCACACAGAGAGTCCCTGACGAAGGAGCCAGACTCAGCAGGTGAGAGGATTCTACTCAACACCAACAAGAACCGACAAGGAGCGGACATCTTCATCCGGCAGTTTGCAGACCAGAGACGACCCAGGATCCAAGACTCAGTATGAGTACAAGCCCGACGTCCTCACTCCTTCTCAGGGAGCAGAGGAGGGAAGGCCACCCCTCCCCCCCCCAGCACTGGTGATCTCCATCTTGGATGCCGACAAAGCTCAGAGGAGCTGCTAGCTCCAACTCAGGCGAAGTGACCTGCCAGACTCAGCCCCATCCAGGGAAAAGTCACCCAGCTCAGGCACCAGCCATTGGAGTGGCTTTCCTCACTGGGTAACCAGAGCCAGAGGCTGCCCCTCCCTCCAGCAGCCTCTACAATCAATTG
>NW_012267268.1:10782762-10824944 GCF_000151885.1 Dipodomys ordii
CTGCAATGCTTGGTAAGAAATGTACGCATTATCTTGCCCATGTAATTGTAACTCCTCTGTACAGTATGTTCACAAATAAAATAAAATTAAATTAAAACAAAACAAAACAAAACAAAACAAACTTTACAACTATTGTGTGCAGGGATGAATTGGGAAGACTGGAGGGAAGGGATAGTAGGGGAAAACAAAGGAGGGGGTAACAATGATTGATAGGAAATGTACTCATTATCTTACTCATGTAAATGTAACCTCTCTATACAATATCTTTACAATTAAAAAATTAAACTCGAGTGTGACTCACTAAGGGCTTATCACAAAGAAGAGAATATAGATTTTTCAAGACCTAGGTTTGATTTACTATGAAGATTCATAGAGCATTCTATAAAAATTATAAGGCATGTAAAATTAAAGTGAAATTTCCTCAAATTATCATCAAAACCTTAGTCTACCACAATCCATTTTTATAACATAAATACTTGAAATACATAACTATGATTTATATGTTAAAATCTCTAATAGAATAAGTGGGCAACATATCAAATAAAATGGTTGTTTTTGTTACTGGAAAATCAACACATCTGTCCAAGCATCTGGTAAGAGAAGATCTAGCAAGACACAAAACATAATGAATGAGATAGAAAATTCTATTAGGAAAGAAATTTATCTGTTCTAGGGACTCACCCCTCCCTGTGAAATACATGTGAAGAAAGACATTTATTACATGGTATAGACATGCCATGAGAGGAAGGAGGCAGGAGAATGACAGCAAGAGAAAGAGAGAGAGATTTCATAGAAACAAATGTAAGCATTATATTTCAAATGTTGTCAGAATCTACAAAGTAAACACTAAATAGCTGAAATAAAGTGTCAACTCCTATCTCAAAATCTCAAGAAAACTATCTATCTATCCATCCATCTATCTATCCATCTATATGATTTTAAAACAAAATTCCTTTCCAAGTACACAATAGAAAAGATTTTTTTAATCCTTCAAGAAGGAAGATTGTGGTATTTACTCCTATATCTACACAAATAAATGAATAGAAAACAAATTAAAATTTATTTTCTTAATGCAAATAATGTGCAAGGGATTACTATTGATTATGGGCTGGCCATGCCGGTGCATTCCTGCCATCCCCCAATACATGTGACAAAGAGTTGTAAAGATCTCAGTTCAATGTCAACCAGAGAAAAAGTAAGCAAGCCCCTTCTAAAATGGACAAGTGAGACATCATGGAACATAATATGATCCCCATATATTTGAGAGGTATAGGTAGGACTAATAAGAATAACCAATCCAAGATCAGCATTGGATGAAGAGTAAATAAAGCAAAAAAGGCTTGGAGCGTGAGTCAAGAGATAGAGCTCCAGCTTATCCAAATAAAGGCCATGAGTTCAAACCTAAGTACTTCCCAAATGAAGGAAAAGAAAAGTTTCCCTATTATAAGTAACATGGCATAAACTATGTGACAATAGATGAAAGTATAATAGTTATGTTAAATGCATATAATAGGTTGTTATGCAAACAAAATTCTAAACAGAGATCTTGTAACTAACCTAGTAACTCAACAGGAAGGAAAACAAAATATTTTTTAAATGTTTAATGTATACATGTCAAATGGAGAATAAAGAAAGACTTTACCAAATAAAAATCATAAGTACATCAGATAAATGGATCAAGGTAATACGGTAAATCTAAGCAATGGAATTTTATTTATCTATCAGTAATAATAGTATGTCATTTATGAGGAAATAGATGGAACTAGAAAAAAAGTAAAATTCAAAGCGAGAAATGCTGCATAGGTTCTATCATATGTGGAAGTTAGGTCTAAAATGCAAACATGCATGGCAACATATATAGAACTCTATGCATACATACACAAACAAACTGACTAAACTATGGTATACATAGGGGAGATGGTCAATTGCCTATCTCCTCTGAATGACTAATGACTCTTTAACAAAATTAATACCAAGAGAAAGCACTATGTTTGGGGAGGGCAAAAAGGATGGGTTCCACAAGAATGGAGAGAGAAAGTGTTAAAAAAAACTGTCATTAAATTCAATGTACATTATAAAAAATTTAAACTATGTAATTTGAGGGTAGACATGGGTTGGTGAAAAATTTGGAAGAAAGGGGTTACATTGTGAAAGATGCATTGTATTCATACCAAGTTTATGACAAACTCACAGCCAGCATTATACTGAATGGAGAAAAGTTAAAATAATTTCCTCTAAAATGAGAAAAGGATGTCTACTTTCTCCATTCCTCTTTAATATAGTACTGGAATTGCTAGCAAGAGCAATAAGGCAAGAGAAAAACACAAAGAGCATCCAAATAGGGAAAGACATAAAACTATCCCTCTTTGCAGATGACATGATCTTAGTATTTAAAGAACCTTATAGATTCTTCCCCAAGTTATTTGAGGTGATCCAAAGCTCGGGCAAAGGAATAGGGTATAAAACAAATACATAAAATCAATACCTTTTATTTATGCCAACAATGGAAAGAATGAGCCTGAAATCAGGAAAGCAACTCTTTGTAATAGCCTCAAAAAATCATTAGGAATTAACATAACTAAAGATGTGAAGGACTTCTATTTTGAAAATTTTAGAAATTTAAAAAGAAAAATTAAGGCAGATTTAAGGAAATGGAAAAAGCTCCCATGCTTCTGGATTGGATTAACATTGTGAAAATATATATACTGCCCAAAGCTATCTACAAATTCAGTATAATGTGCATCAAAATCTCAACAACATTCTTCATGATATAGAGAAAGCAATCCAAAAATTCATATGAAATAAAAGACACTGGATAGCAAAAATAACCCTTAGCAGGAAGAATAGTGTGGGAGGAATATCAATACCAAACATCAAACTCAATTACAAAGCCACAATAAAAAAAAAAGCTTGATACTGGCACTAGAATAGGCCCAAGTACCAATGGAATAGAACAGATGACTCATAAATGAACCCACCGACCTATAACCACCCAATATTTGATTAGGGAGCAAAAAACACAGGACGGAAGAAAGACAGCCTCTTCAACAAATGGTGTTGGCAAAATTGGCTATACACATGAAGAGAACTATAGCTACTGTGCACCAAAATCAATTCCAAATGCACATAAGGCCACATAATTTAAGAATATTACAAGAAGGAATAGGGAAAATAATAGAGCTCCTAGGAACAGGTTGAAACTTCCTAAGATCCAGAACCAAAACATCAAAGACAGATTGGATAAATGGATTGCATCCAACTAATAATTTCTGCCTGAAAAGGACATAGATAGCAAGATAAATAGAAAGCCCACCAATTGGGAGAAAAAATTTTAACAAACTGTGCATCAGATAAGAACTTCATGTCTAAAATATACTTAGAGCTCAAAAAATTGCTCTCTAAAAATAAATCATCAAAGAAACATCAACCCAATTAATAAATGGGCTAAAGATTTAAAGAGAGAATTCTCAGAAGAATAAAATAAGCATGGTCATAGACAGATGAAAAAATGTTCAACATCTCTGGCCATAAAAGAAACACAAATCAAAACAACATTGAGATTGCACCTCAGACAAGTTAGAATGAGCGTTACCAAGAAAACTAGCAGCAGCAGATGCTGGCAGGGATGGTGCCAAAGACAGGGCTACTACCCTTTTGGTAGGCATATAAATTTGTTCAGCTACTCTGGACAGCAGAATGGAGGTAACATAAAATATTAATCATAGAGCGTCCCTATGACCCACGAATTCCACTCCTGGGTCTTTATCTATAGAATACAAAGAAGGGAGAATAAATGTACAAGCACAACTATGTTCAATGAAACTTTTTTTGTTTTTGCCATGCCAAGATATGAATTCACCACAGAGCCCCCCCAGTAGAAGAATACCTCAAGAAAATGTGGTATTTATACACAGTGGAATTTTATGATTCTATCAGAAATAATGATATTGTTTGATTCATAAGGAAATGGAAAGGCTTGGAAAAAATTATGTTCAGTGTCACTAGACCCAAAGAACATAAGTCGCATTGTTTCTCTCATTTGTTGTAACTAGAATATGCTTAGAAATCTGTAAGTAAACACACTGGGTAGTAAAAGACAAAAAAAAAAACATGCATAGGTATGTTAAATTATACAGGACTCTAAGCATTCACACAATGAGACCAAAGGAGAATACTCATAGAAGAGGATTAGAGAGCCTAAATATCTATGTGCATATTATCATATAAAATGATATTTATTGAAACAAACTCCAAGAAATGGAAACAAGGGGTGATTTTTTCCTCCTTTGTCACTGTTTTATGTACCTTTTGTCATGTATGTAAGTCAATCTCTTTTGGCAATGGTAAGGGGGACCACAGAAATAGTGGGACTAAAGGTGAACATAAGCAGCAATAATACTTACTATACACTTTGTTAAAAACGAACTATACAAATTGGGGGAAGGAAGGGAAACCTGGGAGAAAGTGAGGGAAAAAGGAGACTTTGTTACAAAAGAAATGTACTCATTTCCTCACTTTTGTAAATACAAGCCCTCTGTACAATAATTTTACTTACAATAGTGATAATAAAAAAACTAAAGGAAAGCTGGGCACTGCTGGCTCATAACTGCAATCCTAGCTACTCAGGAAGATGAGATCTGAGGATCACAATTCAAAGCCAGGCTGGGCAGGAAAGTCCGTGAGACTATTATCTCTAATCACTAAAACAAAACAAAACAAAAACAAAAGCACAAAAAAACACCAAAAATACCCCAAACAAGTGGCACTGTGGCTCAAATGGTAGAGTGCTAGCCTAGAGCTGAAGAACTCAGGGACATATCCCAGGCCCAGAATTCAAGCCCCATGATGAAAGAAAGAAAGAAAGGGAGAGAGAGAGAGAAAGAAAGAAGGGAGGAAGGGAGGGAGGGAGGGGAGGGAGGGAGGGAAGAGAGGGAGGGAGGAAGGAAGGAGAAAGAAAGGAAGTCATAAGTACATGTACAAGAACAAATTAATACAATTATAATTATTTTTGTAGTGCTATTTTCAGCTTTCAGTAGGACATTCTCAGTAGTTGATGGCATATTGTGAGAATTATGAGTAATATACAAGGCTACATAACATTAACAATTATATATATTGGGAATCTATATAACACCTTACCCTTAAATAGCAGAATACATATTAGGGGAGCCAGCTATAATGTCAGGATAGATAAAACTTTTGTACAAAATAAATCTTAAACATTGAAAAGCATTAAAAACATTAAAAAAATGTTGTTGGGACAAAATAGAATTAAAGTAAAAATCCCAAAGTGCCCTTAAAACATTGAATGAAAGAGAATTTTTAGTGCTAAATAATTATAACGAAATAAGGGCATTAAATAACCAAATCTTCCATTTTAAGGAAACTAGAAAAATAATAAAAGGTAAACACAAAACACAAATCAAGTATAAGATAGAAATAACAGTGGCAATAGGAAATTATTAATTTGCAACTAAATAATAAGAAAAACATAATTTAAAAGTGCCTTTGGAGAATTATGAAATGTATAAATCTCTAAATTTGATAAAAAGGAGGATTCAACTAATAAGAAAACTAACAAAAGAAATTAGAAGAAAAGAACTCTAGAACAAACAAAGCAACAGCAAAATCTTTAAAAAATGTTTGTAAACAAAATTTATCTATACAAAACCAAGATTACTACACCATCATAAAATGTGTTTAGGCTAGAATAGGTTTCATTTAATTTTCAGAGCAATGGCTGTGCAACAGTGGGTAATATTTGTAATACTACTAAATTGAGAGAATTGAAATAAAGACAATTGTGATTAGAAGGCAGCCTAGGCAGAATAGTCTGTGAGACTTCATATCCAATCAATCAGCAAAACTTTCAGCTGAACTCTCTCTGCTCTTTTCTAGCTCTCAGCTTTTTCCTTCTCTTCTCTTTCCCAGCTCCCTTCTCTTTTCTTGCTCTCTCTGTTCTCTTCTAGCTCTTTCCTCTCTCTTTCCTCTCTTTCCCAGCTCTCTCTCATTCCCAGGCCTTTCCCAGCCACGTGGAGTGCCAACCTTGCCTGGTCCCAGCAAGTCTACTGAATAAACCTACCCCTTACCTGAAAAAAAAAAAAAAACAACTTTCAGCTGAAGATGTAGCTCAATGTAAAGCACCAGCAATTAACAAATAAGCAAAGTAATAGTACAAGGTTCTGAGTTGAGCCCAAGTACCACCACACATGCATACTACAGGCACACTCAAACACACACAATCAATGGCTGTATTCATATAATAATCTATTGAAGAAGAAAAACAATTTGGTTTTCTCAATATAAATAGAAAATACACATGGACCTAGATACTAGTAGCTCAGGAGTCTGAGATCTAAATGATGGATCAGAGTTGCAATCCAGCCTTGGTACACAAGTCTGTGAAACCCCATCTCCAATCAAGATGAAAAAAGCCAGAACTGATGGTGGTAGCCTTGGGAAGGAAGGAAGGAAGGAAGGCTGAGAACAGCAAGTGCAAATTCAAACTCCAGAACACACACACATACATACACACACACACACACACACACACACACACACACACACACACACAGAGCAAAAAAGCAACAGAGAAAAAATGCCATATCAACTTTTGATAAAATTCACATCACACTAGGAATAGACAGCACTTCATAAATCTCACAATGAGCTTTTACTAAAAGATACGTATATGAGCATATTTAAGTATTTTGTAGTGAAAGACTGAACTTTTTATTGACATTTAGAATGAACATTAAAATCTTTACTCTCTCCATACCTATTCAACATAAATACATATGTTTAACCAATTGACTGAGGTAAGATTTATTTATTTTTAACAAGTTTTTTTATTGTGAAAATACCGTAAAGGGGGGTTACAATTACATGAGCAAGGTAATAAGTACATTTCTTATCAAGCATTGTTGCCTCCTCCTTTGTTTTTCCCCTACCATCCCTGCTCTCCCATCTCCACTACTACACTCCCCACTCCCTCCGCTAAAGTTGTGAAGTTTGGTTTTCAACATAGCATTTTGTACATCTCATTGTTGCAATGAGTCCACCTGTATCCCTATTTAAATAATTTGTTTTTTCCCTTCCCCTCCCCAAATTATGCCAACATCAAATACAGTGAAAACAGGGGTTATACCGTGGGGAGGGACATACAAAGCAACAAAACAATCACCTTATAAATATGTTAGAAACAATAGCAAGAAAGAAAAAAACACTTGTGTCCTTATCTTGGGATTCATTTCACCTAACATCATCTTATCTGACCTTTTCTGCTTGACTCAGACATATACTAGTTATTAAATAAGGGAAATCATGAGACCTATGTTTCTTTGGGCCTGGCTTACTTCACTTAATATAGTTTTTTCCAAGTCTTTCCATTTCTTAAAAAAAAACTCCTAGAACTGTATTTGTAGATGATATTGTCTGCATAGAAACATATATAGCTAACTTCTAAAATATCTAACTAAAAATGTTTAGTAAATTTTCAGAATTTTGTCATAACAGAAAAATGTATCATCATATACCAGTAATGACAGCTTAAAATAAGTTTAAAATAAGAAATTATAATTTATAGTATGAAAATGAAAAATTAACCTAAAATATAATAAAATATATGTAAAGTCACATTTCAGCCATGAAGAATTTGTGAAATAATAGAAAATTTTCTTTGGAAAAATCAATATTTATGAGTTTAAAGATTCAATATTGTCAAAATGCCATGTTATACATATTTAGTACACAGATTGATTATAATCCCACATATGGAAAGAGGAGTTAGAATATATAAATCAATTGAGAAAAAAAAATCAAAGTTGATGCAGTCATCTAATGTCAATACCTATCATAATGTTGAGTAATCAAAACAATACTGTCTAAATGATACACAAATAGGTTATTGGAACATAATAATGAAAGCATAAGTAAATACACAAATTTTTAGCAAAGTCAAAGCTATTTCAACAGAAAACAGCTTAAAACTAAAAAATTCTGTATCTGCTGAAAGCCACATAAAAACAATGATGTATATTTAAGAAAATACTTTCCTAAGACAAAAATCATCAACAAACTAGGAAGCACAATCTCCCTAATGAGTGACTAAGAAAGATAGAGCTAACAGTATGATGGTAGATATTCAATATTTCATGTGAAGATCACAAACAAGGAAAAGCAACTAGGCAAGATGAAATAGAAGATACACTGATATACAATACTTCTAGCTCCCTATGCACACCACATTCTTTTGCTAACATACATTCTTAAGAGACCTACTTAGGAAAAAAGAAAAACCTACAGAACCAATAATCTAGCAAGTTTTCAAGGAACAAGGTAAATATTTAAAAAATTAATAGTATTCTTGTATCACAAAGAATGAACTCCAACTGAAATAAACAAAACAATTATGTTTACAATTACATTAACAAAAATAATGCTTTGGAATGAGCACTACCAAAAGCTGACTAATACTCAGATTTTGAAAACCACAAAACATTCTTAAAAGAAACAAGGAAAACTGAACACATTGATGATATCTCATGTTTATGCACCAAAATACATTAATAGTGGTAAGGCATTAATATACTCCATTTTGATGTACAGATTTAATCCAGTCGCTATTAAAACATATGACTTTTTTATAAGAAGCAATAAGTTGACTTTAAAATTCATACGGAAAAGCAAAGGATCATAAGAATTGAAAAAAATAATGTTATGAAACTCTCACTTCTATTTCAAAAATAAATAGAAAGCCTGGATTTGTGGCATATATACATATATACATATATATATATATATATGTAAATCAATAGAATAAAGGTTCTGAAATAAAATTCTGTTTATAAGGTTTTCAGCACCAAGATATCACATTTTGTTTTTTTATATTTATAAATATAATTTTATTGAAATAGATTGTGAAAATACCGTACAGAGGGGTTACAATTGCATGAGCAAGGTAATGAGTACATTTCTAATTAAGCATCGTTGCCTCCTCCTTTGTTTCCCCTTACCATTCCTTTTCATATCCCACCCTCCCCACCCGAGCCAAAATTGTAAATTTCATTTTTCGACATAACGTCTTTTACATCACATTGTTGCAATGGGTCCACCTGTATCCCTATTTAAACAATTTTTTTTATTGTGAAAATAGCGTACAGAGGGGTTACAATTGCACGGGCAAGGTAATGAGCACATTTCTTATCAAGCATTGTTGCTTCCTCCTTTTTTCCCTTTTCCATCCCTTCCTATCTCCCACCCCATTCCCTCCTCTCCCTACCCCCTCTGCCCCGACTTGTACATCTCATTGTTGCAATGGGTCCACCTGTATCCCTGTTTAACGATTTTTTTTCCTTTCCCCTCCACAAAATATACCAACATCAAATACAGTGTAAGTAGAGGTTATACCGTGGGGGAGGTACATACAAAGCAACAAAGAAATAATCTTATGAATATGTTAGAAACAATCACAAGAAAGAAAACACATTTGAATCCTTACAACTATGTTTATTGCAGCATTATTTACCATAGCTAAGATATGGAACCATTCCAGATGCCCTTCAGTAGATGAATGGATCAAGAAAATGTGGTATATATACACAATGGAATTCTGTGCCTCCATCAGAAAGAATGGCATTGCCCCATTTGTTAGAAAATTAAGCATTTTTCCCCTTCCCCTCCACAAATTATACCAATATCAAATACAGTGAGAACAGGGATTATACAGTGGGGGAGGGACATATAAAGCAACAAAGAAATCATCTTATAAATACATTAGAAACAATACCAAGAAAGAAAAAAAATTGAACCCTTATCTTGAGGTTCATTTTGCCTAACATCTACTTATCTGACCGTTTCTGCTTCACATTTTTTGGTTGAAAAATAGCTTCGGCAAATGTGACTAAAAGAACATATTATCCATGTGAGCTATAGATCTACTTGACATGATATTTTAATAGCAGCTTAAAATAAAGTAAAGAAATAATTTTATTTGTATTATCATTGTAAAGGTGATGTATAGAGGGGATACATTTACATAAGTGAGGTAATGAGTACATTACTATTTGAACAGTTTCTCCTCTTCCTCCCTTTCCTCCCAGTTTTTCCCTCCCAACACCCCTCCCCCACAATTTGTATAGTCCATTTTCAATGTAATGTCTAAGGAATAACACTGCTGCATTTGTTCACCACAATTTCTGTGATCCTTCTTACCCTCCTTAAAGCAGAAACACTTACAAACAAAAGGGAGAGAAATATAAAACAGTACAAAGAAACAGAAAGCAAAATAACAAAATAACTATTGTTTCCATTTCTTGGAGCTCATTGCAAGCAACAAAATTGTATTGTTTTTACTGTCTCTATATTTTTCTTTAAGAATTTTTTTTATCGTGAAGGTGATGTACAAAGGAGTTACAGTTACATAAATCAGATAATGAGTACATTTCTTTTTGAATAATGTCATCCCTTCCCTCATTTTCCCCCATTTTTTCCTTCAGAATCCTATGCCCCACAAGTTATATAGTTCATTTTCAATGTAGTGTCTAGTGAGTATCACTGCTGCATTTGTTCACCCTTTGTCTGACCATTTATGTGCTCCCTGAACCTCCGCAAAACAGATAAACTTACAAACAAGAATAAAAGTACAGAAATAAAAACAATCAGCAAAGGAGGGAAACACAAATAGTAAGAAAACAAAAACATCTTATTTCCATTTCTTGGGTTCATTTCAATAAGCATCACTTTATTGATCATATACTCATAGCTATTGAGCTTTTGTGATCCTTTCCTAAGAATATCCTCCTTTGGTCTCACTCTGTGAATGAATGTTTGAGTCCTGTTTAATTCATCGTGTCCAAGTGTAACTTTTTGTCTCATATCATCCATTGTGTTTACTTGTAGATTTATAGTCACATTCTAATTACTACAAATGGGGAAAACCTGCTATATTTTTCTTTGAAGTAGACAAACATTTTTCTGTGGGCTCTTCTTCCACAGATGATGGAATTTCTGAGTCTACAAATACCCTTTATTTCTCTTTATGTTAAATTCGTCCTTCATGGAGAGCTGAAGTCCCTGTCTTACTCTTTTTCTTGAAAAAGTATCTTGAATTTACCATGTGAAGCTAGCACTACTGGACTCTACACTAAAATGTGGTTAAGACAGCAAAACTTATGTGTAGTTTACTATTATTTAAACTTCTTAAAAATGAATTGAATAAACAAAAGAAGTCCTATGAAATTGTTAATGTAAAAATCTAGCTACAATCTTCTTGACTCTACGTTATATGAGTAGTTATTGAATGCAACATATGAGGTAGACAACAAAAGAATAGATAAATTGAATATGAAATATATTATTATGGTTATTACTGTGAGTCAAACAACTATCAATAAAGGGAACTTGTAAACCCCCAAAGAATTGAAATAGCTTCAAATACACATCTGATAAGCAACTTGTAATATGTACAATCATGATAACTCTGTAACAAAGAGAAATACATACTATTTTAATGTGACTAATGAGAATCATTCACAGTAGTGGTTAATTATGGCTCCTGGGAAGGCTGATGGACAAAGAACAAACATTTGAGACTAATCTAGATGACTTAGCCAGACTGTGTCTTAAAAATGAGTAAATGAATGTAATGAAAATAGAGAAAATATTATAACAGATATTTTATCAGAGGACAATCACACACAGTCAATGTACAGGAGCGTAAGTCCTCTTGTATCCCTTGTGGACCTCTCCCAGGTGCCAAATAGAATGTCTCAGAAAACGTGGATCAGCTGACAAGATGATGATACTACATTGACCAAGCAGGTAGGAAAAGCTATCATTTACATTTGAAACTAAGTAGAAAGAGTTGACAGTTCTTTCCAGGTGACAATAAATTAATAGCAAACAGGGAAAAATAAGATTATTTTGGAGGTTTTAAAGTATTTGCTGAAATTTTGTACTTGAGATTCACATTAAAAAAGAATATGTAAATATGAAACGCCTGTATGTTCAAAAGAGAGACTCCATGCCTTTTTATGTTGTCAGTTTCCTCAAAACAAAGGACAAAGAATAAAAAAGAATGTACTTAATAGCTGTCAATACTCAAACATATAAAACGAATTTAGACTGCATTAGATGGCCTGGGCAAATCAAAACGACAGTGAATATTACTTTATACACATTAAGATAGCTTTCATCAAAAGTTGATAACAGTGTAGGAATGAATAATGGCTTTGCCATTGTGGGAGAGTTTTCAAGTTCCTCAAACAGTTAGAAATAAAATTAGAGCATTATGACCAAACGATTACACTCTTAAGTTTACACCCAAAGAAATGGCAACATAGGTTCATGTAAAAACCTATACTTAAAAGATATCAGTAGCAGCATTTGTAATTTAAAAGGAAATGCAATTCAAATAACCACTAACTGATAAATAAGTAAATACAGTACATCTTCTCAATATAATATTTCTAGGCAACCAATAGCAAAGTAAGTATTGATCCATCGTCCAACATGGTTGAACCTTGAAAACAAGTGCATCACATTAGGCCACATTTTATGTGATTCATTTGTACAATGTCAAATTTTTAGGGAAATATTTGACCCAGTGTTTCTTCCGAGATCGGAGTAGGTGGTTAGGTCATAGTGTTACAAGATCAGGTTTCATTTGAAGTGGTAGAAGTATTTCCATCTTGCTTGAGGTGGTAGTTATATAACTCTAAAGCCTTTTAACTTCACAATTTAAGTAAATAAATTCAAGAATATGTTACTTAAATCTCAATAAAGGTGTTTATTGAAAGGAAGAACAGCCAGGAGGTAGTGGCTATTTCTGGAAATTCTAGCTACACATGAAGCTGAGATCTGAGAATTCTGGTTCAAATGAAAGCTAGGGAATTAAAGTAAGCTAGACACCTATGTCCAATCAACCACCCCTCCCAAAAAGCCAAAAGTAGAGCTGTGACTTAAGTGCCAGCTTTTGTGTGTGTGTATATACACAAGCATACACACACACACACACACACACACACACACACTCACACACACACATATGCACACTTGCCTATCCTGGGGCTTGAATTCAAAGCCTTGTCACTGTCCCTGAGATTCTTTTGCTAGTGTTCAACTACTTGAGCAAAAATGCCAAGGGACAGCACCCAAATTTTGAGTTTAAGCCTCAGTGCTGGCACAGAAAAACACAAATTAAGAGCAATCTTCAAATTTTATCTTAAAACTAATCTAAGTATTAATTCAATGTGATGTATGAATCATGTTTAAACATACACTGTAAGCATTCCAGACGAAAGAATGATCTCTGAAAAAGAAACATAGGTCCCATGGTTTCCCGTATTTGCAATAACTAGTATATATCTGTGATAAGCAGAAAAGGTCAGATAAGATGATGTTAAGCAAAATGAACCCCAAGATAAGGAAACAAGTGTTTTTTTTTCTTGCTATTGTTTCTAATGTATTTATAAGGTACCACATGATTGTTGTTGCTTTGTGTGTCCCTCTCCCATGGTATAACCCCTGTTTTCACTGTATTTGATGTTGGTATAATTTGGGGAGTGTAAATAGGGATAGTTTAAATAGGGATACAGGTTGATGCATTGCAACAATGAGATGTACAAGACCATGTCAAAAAAATGAACTTTACAATTTAGATGGGGAGCGAAAGAGGGGTGGGGATGTAGTTGTGCATGTGGGAGGGAGGGGATGGTAGGGAAAAAACAAAGGAGGAGGCAACAATGCTTGATAAGAAAAGTACTCATTACCTTGCTCACGTGATTGTAACCCCTCTGTACAGTGTTTTCACAATAATAATTCATTCAAAAAAAAGAAAATATAATGAACTAAACCATATTTAAAACCTTTTGTTTAGGGAACAATCATTCCTTGCTAGTGAGAATGAACAATAGCACAGCCAGCTTTTCAACTGTTCAGATCGGAAGTTGCTGTGGTACTGGTTTGAAGTTGAGTCAAGGAGCCCAAACCAGGGAAGACAAGACTACACCTCTGGAAGACAAAAGGAGCAATGCAAGGGATTCTTAGGAGGGAGCCTGGTTCTACTCTATTGTCCCAGTGAAAGGGACTTCACACTTGTGTTCTCTGGAACTGTAAGAAAACTAAACTTGTGTATTTTAAACTTACAGCAACTTTATAAGCAGATCTTAGCCTCCTGTGGAGTTAAAATTACAGGCTTGAGTCACTAGTGCCTCGTTCTAATATTCTCTTATTAGAGAAATCTTAGTATGTTCTCATTTTCTTTAGAGCACCCATTTGTTTTTTTTTCCCCAGAGCCAAATGCTTATCTAAGGAATTTTCTTACTATTTCTATGAGATAATACTAAAGCAGAACTCAAATCTGGACAGCAGCACCTCTCATGTTAGGATGAAAGAATATCAGCCACCAACAATTGCATTTTCCAAGCAAATTAAAGATATTCAAATATCAAATCCTAGTTGGATGCTGGTGGCTCATGCCTGTAATCCTAGCTACTCAGGAGGTTGAGATCTGAGTATCTTGGTTCAGGAAAGTCCATGAGACTCTTATCTCCAATAACACACTAGAAAACCAGAAGTGATGCTGTGGCTCAAGAGGTAGAACGCTAGCTTGAGCTGAAGAGTTGAGGGACAATGCCCTGGCCACAACTGACAAAAAAAAAAAAAAAGAATCCATTTTTAGGACCTATTATTTAGAGTGTAATGAACAAATGAAACAAGTCATTTAACCTTAAAATATACCATCTGAATCTATGTAAGTGTTAGTTAAGGTCATTCCCTTGGAAATAAGTAATAATGGGTTCCATTAAAAATTGATTAATTTGAGAGAAAATGAGTTTACATTTGAGGATGTAAGTCGGAGTTTTTAAATATTTTTAAGTTTGTCTGGACTGTGCAGTGGGTTGTGTGTATGTTTTGGCTTTGTGTCTTGGTCCTAGTTATCAGTTTGGTATTTTAAATAATGTACTCTCTGAACAAATCTCTTTTCCTGTTTCCTCATCTGAGTTTAGATAAAATCTATCTCACAGAGTGGTTGTAAGGCAAAATTTAACAATAATAAATAGTGACACATAAAGGGAAATATATGTGGTAGGAATATTTCTGCTTATGCAATTATTTGGGATCTCATTTAAAAGTTGATTTTATCTATCCACATGGAGCTAGCAGTTAGAGATAGAGTGGAAATTTCTCAGTGATGCTAGAACATGGTCTAGCATTTCTGAGAAAGAATCATTATGTCTCTGCTCAGGTATGTGTTCCTAGAAAATCAGATACAAACCTAACCTAATTTATTTTCACATAGCTAGAACACACAACTAGGATCAAAATTGAACTTATAAAAATTTTCTATTTTCATAAATGTACTTTTCTTTTTTAAAAACCATGCAAAAATCTGTGTTGTCTTGACAAGGAGTTCCCAAACAGAGTTATGAAAAAGAATTCTATCATCCACAGACACAGCATGGATGTACTTAGTAGAAAGCCACTTACAATAATAGACGCATTTTACTACTTGAGTTTATAAAGTAACTCATGTTGCTTTTTATAATCTTTTAACATAATAACTTTGCCTATCAACAGTTTTATTCCTAGAGTACTTTAGGAGTAAAAACTGTATGTTACAGTTTCTTAATAGAATTTGAATGTAAAAATTCATGTTCATATAACATCCTTTCCAATGCATTGATAGAAAATATTTGCTCTTCTCCTTGTAATTTACATTTTCAGTTAAGTTGTTGAGTGGTTCAGTGATATCATTGGCTCATACTATGATCTTAGTTATTAAACCCAATATATCCAGGTTTCCCTCACCTTCACATTCACACAAAGGCTGCAGGAACAAATGATCATAGGTGAGAATCAATGCAGCATCCAACTCAGATATATTTCACTAATGAAAATATATTTACACATAGGTTATGATCAGGCAAAGATCCAACTTCCATCTTGTTAGTTTCCATTAATAAAGAGAATGCCACGACATCTGATTTATTGGGAAATCATTACTTACCAGACTGAAATATGTTTTATCTGGGTTTCTATATTCCAAAGCAATGCCTGATGGACATATTATTTTGGACCACCTGAAACTGAAGAGTTCTTCTTGAAATAAATATTAAAGTAAAAAGGAGTATAATGTTAATGGTGCAATAAAATTGACAAGTTGAAAATAAAATGTCACAAATATAAAAAATTAAAGTTCTCCTAGCAATGTGTGTGTACCCACAATATAGAACAAAATGACTGGTATATAAGGGATTTGCACATTTACATAGGAAGCTAAAATGTTATTTGAGGAATGAGAATCAGCAATGCTGTCACAAGCATGTCTTGATGAATAAGAGTTTATATTGCCAATAGTCTATTATTTGTGCTTCAGTCAACACTAATGATGGTAAAATAATTTGGTTTCCTATTAAAGTGACATGTACATAAATCCATGGGTTATTCCTTTTTATAAAATTTTAATTTCACCTTTGTTGGCACATAGTAATTGTACATGTTTATGGAATGCACTGCAATGTTTCCTATAAATATATAAATTACAGAATTGCCAAATAATATAAAAAGCATTGTGCTCTTTCCTCTTCAAAACCCTGTATCTTATGTCAAAAGTGGACACTATTTTCATCCACTGAGAGACATATGGGTTGATTCCATATTTTGGTTATGATAAACAATGAAGACGATTGTGTTGGTAGCTTTAGGGTTGCCCAGCAGTAGTATTGCTGGCTCATAAGGAAGCTCTATATTTAGTCTCTTAGGAACCTCCATAATACTTTTCAGAGTAGCTGAACAAGTTTACATTCCCACCAACAGTGTAGTATTGTTCTCTTTGAGCCACATCCACTCCAGTATTTGTTTTATTTTTGTTTCTCTTGATAATGGCTATTCTGACTGGGGTGAGGTGGATTCTTAATGTTGTTTTGATTTCATTTTTTATTGCCAGAGAAATGTGGTATTTTCACATAATAGAATTCTACACATCCATCAGAAAGAATGATATTGTACCATTCATAAGGAATTGGAAACACTGGGAAAAATTATATTCAGTGAAGTAAGCCAGGCACAAGAAACATAGGTTTCATGCTTTCCCTTATTTGTGATAACTAGAACGTGCTTCTAAACACAAATAAATACACTAGATGGTAATATATCTTATATACATACACATATGTATACATATCTACATATATCTACACATATATGTGTGTATGTATATGTGTGTGTGTAAGGGAAACTTTCCTTACTGGAACTGGAATATTTTGGCATGTGGGTGCTTATTTTTCAATGCAATGTCTGATGTTATTCTGGATTACATGAAATTGATGATTATATATATATATATATGTGTGTATATATATGTATATATACATATATTGAAAAATATATATTGAAAAAGGATATATATACATATATATGCATATATACAGATATACATATACATATATATCCTTTTTCAATAAGATATATATTGAAAAAGGACATATATATGTATATATGTGTGTATACATATATACATATGTGTGTATATGCACATATATGTGTATATACATATATACATATATATAGCCTTTTTTCAATATATAGTTTTATTGTAAAGATACTATACAGAGTGATTACAGTTGTGAGTAAGGTAATGAGTACATTTCCTATCAAGCATTGTTACCTCCTCCTTTGTTTTACCCCTACCATCCCTTCCCTCCCCACCTCCCCAACTCTTCCCTCTCCCCACCCCTGAAGTTATAAAGTTCTTTTTCAACATATTGTCTTGTAAATCTAATTGCTACAATGGGTCAACCTGTATTCTTTTTTCAGCATTTTGTTATTTCCCTTCCTCTTCCCAAATTAGAAAAATGTATATAAGATGCAGAGCACTGGAATCAAATTCAGTGACAACAAAGGTTATTCCATGGGGGAAGAAGATACAAAGGAAACAAAAAAAAATAACATAGTGCAGTATAAGTAGATTAAAAACAACAGCAACAAAGATAAAACATCTTATGTATATGCATGTACACAAATGTATATGTATACACGTATGTACATGCATGTATATGTACATGTACACACATATAATTTACTTAATATTATTCTATTGATATGAAATATTAATTACTTCTTCTAGTTTTACAAGTTTTAACTCTGACCTGATCAGTTTCATCTATAGCTGTACTGATTTTGACTTTGGTTGAATATAATAAAAGTTATTCTCAATGCCATATTTCAATTTTGGGGGCATCTTACATTCTAAACAATGAGATTCTTTTAGGATCAGTGAACTTTTTCTTGTCACATATATATTTGAAGAACATATATTAAGTTATTTATTTATGTGCAAACGTTTTTGCTAGAAGGGATTGAAGTGAAGCAGGATGAAAAAAGTCATAAATAATAAAACTAATAAAACCAGAATTGATTTTTTAAAAATCAGACACTGATGACTCCAACACCATATTTGGTTAACTGTGTTTTCTGGCAGCCAAGTTATAAGGGCATGTGTGGTTACATTTCAGTTATTCATGAGAGAAGGAAATTATTAATCCAAAAAACATGATATTTTATATGATATTTTATTCCAAGTGGTTTGAAGTTTATCTTATGGGGACTTTTATGGCAGTGATTTGGATCATAGAAACCTAATAATAATGTGCCTTTCAGTATATATGTAATTTGTTTTCATATTTAACTTTTAACTAGTTATATTCTTCTATTTTAAAAGTTATTATATTCTCTTTGAAGATACCCTTATTGATACAAGTATTTGAAAAGCATGTAGTCAAAGAATTGTGCAGCCTATGAGCCTTGAAAATGGCAGGATAAGCTGATAAACAAAAATCTGCTTGACAATGAAATGAGAGCAGGGAGTTATGAATGAATGTAAAATAAGGATGATAACGAATGAACAAATAAAGGAACAGAAATCTTTGGAGTCATGTATTTACTGGAAATAGAAAGGAAACAAATCAATCAGAAGACCATCCTAAAGGACTCAAGTCTTCCTATTTAACCCAGGGCCAATTACTCTTAACTAGAAATTGGCTGAGAAAGGTTAAAGTGTTATCTTCTTATTGAAAGTGTATGCCTCTCTCTCTCTCTCTCTCTCTCTCTCTCTCTCTCTCATTCTGGAAATGTTTATTTTATTTAAGGAGTGGTGCAATGTTTATTATGATGAATCTCGATTTGTGTTATCCTTTCAACATCTTCACTCCCCTTAGACCCAACTCTTTCCTTATTTTTCTCAATTCTATTGTATGCATTGCAGTCTTGCCTGCATTCTACTCCCTCCCTCTGTTCATTCTTCTACCATGCTCCCCTTGCCCCTCCCTACTCTTACAAGTACCCATTTCCTGGTACTTACTTTGCCTAATAGAGCACTAACAAGGATACACTAAAGTCACCAGTACAACCATGTTTATTGCAGCTTTATTTGCCATAGCCAAGATGGAGTCAGCCCATATGCCCCTCAATGGATGAAAGGATTAAAAAGATGTGGTATATACACACAATAGAATTCTACTTATCCATCAGAAAAGATGATATTGTACCATTTGTAAGGAAATGGAAAGACTTAGAAAAAATCATGTTAAATGAATTAAGCCAAACCCAGACAAATACAGGTTGCATGGATTCCTTCATTTGTGAGAGCTAGAATATGCCTATAAATCTATATCTAAAAACACTGGGAGGTAAGCTAGTAGTTATAAATGAATTAAATGAAGTATAATAGACTCTATGGAGAGCTCAAATAATATAATTCTCTATAAAGACTAAGTCATATCCATATTTCTTTTCTTATAAACTTTCTTATAACCTTACCTGTTTTAGTGTCTGGTCTGAATTCTCCTTTTACTAGATTGAAGAATCAAGGTCCACTTAACATTACTAAATTTCAGGTGACAAATTTGGTGCATTGGCTGGAAAGGTAAGGATTAAGTATGTCTTTTTTTCTGACTTGGTTTCATTGAAAGATATCAATACCAATAACAAAACTTATTATCTACATTATACAATTGTTCTCTGAGTTTTCGTGTTTAAAAATATTCACCAGTATAATGCCATTTCAAGCTTCCCTTGCCAGCACCTATTCTGAAGTTTTATTCTTCAGAAAGAGTGCCTTTAGTGAAACTCTCTTTCTACTCTGGCTTCTTAATTTTTGATTTACACGGGAAGTGTGAGATGCTTATGTTACATTAATCATAATAACTCATCTATATGAGCCCTGAGGTCAGTGAAGTTGTACAGAATTGGATAGAACTGAAATCTAAACAGGATATTTAAGTAAAGATCAGTTAAAAATGCAGAAAAGATCAAAAGCTATGTACATATGACCATATAAGATGATGTTACGTGAAATGAACCCCAAGATAGGGACACAAATGGTATTACCTTCCTTGCTGTTGTTTTTAATGTATTTATAATGTACCATATGATTTTTTTGTTTCTTCTGTATGCTCTTCCCCCATGTTATAACCCATGTTTTCGCTGTATTTGATTCCAATGTTCTGCATCTTGCATATACATTTTTCTAATTTGGGGAAGGAAAGGGAAATGGAAAAATGATGAAATAAAGATACAGGTCGACCCATTGTAACAATGAGATTTACAAGACACTAGGTTGAAAATGAACTTTACAAACTTAGGGGTGGGGAGGAGCTGGAGAGGGGAGGGGAGGAAAGGTATGGTAGGGGAAAACAAAGGAGGGGGTAACAATGCTCAATACTAAATGTACTCATTACTTTACTCGTGTAACTGTAACCCTACTGTACAATATTTTTACAATAAAAATATACAAAAAAGTCTTACAGCAACCAGATGCCAGTGACTCAAACCTATAATCCTAGCTACTTAAGAGGCTGAGATCTGAGAATAGAGGTTCAAAGGATTTTCAAATATTAAGCCAAGGAGACTCGTACAATTAACCAGCAAAAATCTGGAAGAAGTGTGGCTCAAATGGTGCAGAGCTAGCTAAGGGACAGCACCCTGTCCCTGAGTTCAAGTCTCAATACCAGCCTAAACTGGGAAGTTCTTAGCTCATACAACAGAGCTCTTTAGAAATTTAGAAACAGTTCATCACTAGATATTGTGATTTTTTTGGTAATTTTTTTATTTTGGCAAACCAATATATTATCTGTCAAGTAATACAGGTATACTGCAATGACTACCTTTATAAAGATTAATTCTGGCTAAAACAGAACAACACATAGCACTTGGTACAATTCAGAACATTATAATTAGAGACAGATCATAAATACAACAGCAGTTTATGAGGAGAGGTCAGTGAGGACAACACAAACATACATGTCAGGGTAGGTTCCCTTTTCAGACTTCTCTAATAAATAATTTTCCCAAGATTAAGAATAGGATGAGCTGCTGGGCACTGGTGGTTCACACCTGCAATCCTAGCTACTCAGGAGGCTGAGATCTGAGGATCACGGTTCAAAGCCAGCCCGGACAAGAAAGTCCACATGAGACTCCGATCTCCCATAAACCAAGAGAAAACCAGAAGTGGTGCTGTGGCTCAAGCGGTAGAGCGCTCGCCTTGAGCTGAAGAGCACAGGACAGTGCCCAAGCACAGAGTTCAACCCACGACCACCACCACCAACAAAAAGAATAGGATGAGCAGTGATCACCAACATTTTATAAACCCATGTATAAAATAGAAACCAGAACATATAATACTACCAGAGGCAAAGTTCTGAGAATCATGGATCAAAGCTAGTAAAAGCAGATAAATCTGAGAGGCTTTTATCTCCAATGAAATGCTAAAAGTAAGGTGTGTGGCTCAAGTCCTACAACACCAAACATGAGCAAAACAGCTACAAGAAAGGCCCTGAGTTCAAACCCAGTACCAGCATAAAACAAAACAATAAAAAATGTAATTTAAACTTAATCTGTGGCGGTTTTATTTTATATATGAAACCCTTTGCAGCACATTAATAAATATACTTATGGAGAAGAGTAGAGAAGAAGTCACCCAGGGCTGATCCTGGGAAAGTTTGTCCTGGAAAACATGACATTTTCAATTGTAAGAAACTCTTTTTGTTGCATGACATTGATCTATAACTTATCTATACAAAAGAAATACAAGCAGAAGTGGTAACATGCCAACTTAAGGATGTGGGTTTCTGTGCTTGCTTACTCTAACCTAGGCAGTAGTTTAAAATTCTTTATTTCTACAAAATTCCCACCACCGCAGGTCTCACTCCAATTAATTTCATGATGGAAAATAGTCATTAGTGAATAAAATCCCCACATACATATTTCTACTGAAGGCAGGAGATGATAGAAGGGAAAACAGTGTGGCAGAAAGAGCCATTAGGGAGCACAGGGCAACCAAACAAGAGCCTGAGAAAGTAGGTTACAAACTCCACTCAGGGTAGCTTTTCATCCCTGTTATTCAGACTATTAATATTAACAGATTCTAGGAGAGAAAGTTAGGGACCTAGTCTTCCATCTTGCTGTGCAGAATCTGAATATTGCATGATACAGAATAAATGGGGTGTTACTGATGCCATTTTGTCTCAAATGAAGTAATGCCAGATGGCAATTTCTCATTCTCATTTTCCTTCAGTTGAAATCTAAGCATAAAATAGCAAAGAAAAAAAAAAGAAGCAAAAAGCAAAACAACAAAAACCCAGTTCCTAGCTTGTAAAATCCCACAAGTGTACATTGGAATAGTGAATAGTGTGATTTGGACTCTGATCTTCTCCCATCAAAGAGCACGGCTGTGCTCCCTTAGTTCAGTAGAGGGACAACTTGTCTCCTGATATGTAATTTGGACATAATTTAAGAATGAGAAGTTATTATGACCCCTGTCCCTCCTCCAAACAGAGGTGTGTACTGTTAATGTCCAGAGAAAATTAGCATGGAAAAAAATGGGCTAGTTGTATTCATTAGCTATAAAGTTCCATTTTTCATTAAGTACTGTGAGGATGAGTGATTTCATTAGGAGATTTTTAGTGCAGGAGTAACAGGATATTAAAGATAATAAAGATAGGTGTTTCTATCACCCAGGAGGGGAATGTTTTGCTAAGGGATGCAAGCTTCTTAGCATTTATGGATCTAAAGGTACATGATAAGCCTTAGTTCATGCATTCCTCAAACTTTCCTGTTTATTATCAATGTTTCATTTAATGGAGAATTTTGAAGGAGGGCTGAAATTGGTATGCTTTGGAACAAGAGGTTTCTGACATGTTTATATGTATATATGCATATATGGCTTCTGGGCCAATGAAATCCAGAAGAAGGGCGAGGGGTACCTGGTATGCAATCACTCAAAATGACTCAACGGAAAAAAAGAGAAAAAAAAGATTAAAGAAAAAGACGAGAATCTGCTTTTCCTCCCAGCACTGCCAGGAGGAATCTGATGAGCTGAATCAAAAGGTTGCAAAGATTCCCACTCGTATTTAGGCTAAATAGTTGACTGGTGTGTTTTTATATGAAAAAGAAATTACAGACAAGTTACCTTATTTGGCAAATATTTTCTCTATGATTTTATGTCAATGGTCTATTTTCTCTCAAATGAAGTAATAATAGAGAATAATCCCTATCTCTGTCAGTTAGAATCTAGGCAAAAAATAGCAACAATCAAAACCAAACAGAAAGCAAGCAAACAGTTCCCGGGTTGAAAACATTTGACAAGTGTATATTGCTTACTTTAAACCTACTGAGAACACACATTCCTGCCCAAGTTTTACCTTAAAAATTCTGTAAGAAGAACATTTGCCTGAGGCAAATGAGAAGTATCATGTATTTATTAAGTTATGAAATTACAAATGGCTTTATTTTGAGTATAAATAAATTAATAAGAATAGCAAGGAGACAATGTACAGTTGGTGTCTGCCAATCTAATTGTCTTGAGGCCATTTGTTGAAAGGAACATTCTTCCCTTCTTTTTTTTTTAATCTGCCCTTTCTACTGAAAACAAATTGAACACAGATAGCATGGAATTCCAACCAGTTGCAGAGTGGTGAAATGAGGAGCATCTGAGCAGAGGCCCTATCTACAACAACTAAAGAAAATGCTTTTCACTCAATGAACATTCTGTCAATTTCATGCCGTGATTAATTGAATTTTCTAGCTTACTAGGTAAACTATTCATGTCAAGATTTTAGAACATATTCTTCTATTGACTCATTGATTCCTAAAGATTTTTTTTGTTGGCTTTCAGGCAATTTTTTTTACTATTTCTATGATTTTCTTCTAAATCCTTATAAAAAGTTGGCTAAATCATCCTAAAATCCCCAATGAAACATAATAAAGGCTGAACAAATACTTATAGACTGTTTAAATATTTCCTGTTTAAATACTTTGGGCAGGTCTCTTTATTTAGATAGTTTAAAGCCCAGAACTATTTTTAATATATCTAATACTGTACAGAAAAGATTCAGCTTTGTAATTTCTGGAGGAACTTACCACCTGTCCAGATGATAGGTGATCTGTATTTTAATATATTTCATTGTGAGATCCTTCAGTGGAATAATTTGTCTGGCTCAATATTGAAGTGCCAGGCTCATAGTGCAGAAAAGCAACAATTAATACTCACTGGAAAAAAAACCCCTAGAAATAAAAATATCTCTAATAGGAAAACATTAATTTGGATTCTCTGGATTAAACATTTCATTTTTCTTTCCAGAATCACACTATTAATTTCAGCAAGAAGTCAAAGACGATCTCAATGAATAAGATTGTTTCCTAGATATGCAAGTTGATAGTTCAGAAGAAATTTAAAAAATCTAAACTAAAGTAGACAATATATTGATTTAATGCCAGAATCTGTCATCATGCTTCCCAAAATTACAGTGAGAAATAGCAGGTAAGTGTTGAGGCAAGACTTCACAGTCAAAAAATTATTAAGTAATTAATTAAAGGCTAGAACCTCAACCCAGTTTCTGTTTTTGATGTCATTGTTGTTGTTTCGTGGTAGTAGACATTTACATGCAGTAACTAAAACAACAAAAGGCATAGTTTCCTACAAATTTATTAGCCATTTGAGTCCAAAACATTTAAAACATTTAAATACCTAAACCACAAGAAAGTGTAACTTTTAAATTGTTTAAATTAAAATATCCATGATTAATGTGATTATAGATGGACATGATGGTGGAGGAAAAGCATGTTGCATATGCTTCTCTATCATAAGCTTATGATACAATCATAAGATTAGAACTTCAATTAGATTCACCAGGTTATTAAGTATTTATCTTCAAGCACTTCCCATTTTTCTTTTTCTTTTTTTTTCTATTTTTTTTTCAGACGCCTGAAGTTTGGGTATTATTCAGAACGTTCCTTGTTGAATATCAGAGCTCATAAGTACATAGACCCTGCATTGACTTGGCCCAGTTGAGGCCCAGTTGCCTATGGATGGGACAGCTCTTGGCAACTACTCAGCATAGCTGCAGATGTGTTCCAGTCTTGTAAGGGAACTTGGGACAACATCATAGCTTCACCTCACTTATCAGCATAAACAGAATTCCTTCACATAATAAAAGTGGGGGAAAAAACTTGTCCTTTCCTAGCATTCTTTAACTTCAGGCTTTCTTCACTTGACACAGTGGTAGCCAATGAGACCTATAGGTTCTGAGAATCACATTCCAACTAGATAAGAAAGAACAAGAAAGAGAAAGAGAGGCATTCATGTTAAAGAAGTTTCATTCAATGGAACTCACATCTTCTCTTCCTTGTACATTTGTCAGTTAAAAAAATAAAACAGATAAGATCTTACTTCTGTAGCATCCTTCTGGAAATTTAAGCAAATGGGGGGAAGGGTCAAGCCAACATTCACCTTGTTTTTTTGACAACATTGAATAATTTGATATTTCATAGCTACATTCTTCATTAAAGATGATAGTTTCCCTTCCTGGAGTTTGGATATAATTTTTTCTTTGTATATATTTTACTTTAGATATTAAAGCTTCCTAACAAATGTGAGATTTAAAACAATGGATAAGTGCTTAATCTTGTGGAAAGTCAGTGACACTAACTACCTTAGTACTGGTGTTTTGCATGAAAAGAATTTAGGCAGGATACCAAGTGTAGTGGAAGCCATGGCAACACTTATCAAAAAAGGAATATACTCTCAATAGACTAGGATAATTATTTCTTTGCCTCTCTTCTTTCTTTCCTTCTTTCCCCTTCCTTCCTTCCTTCACTTTTTCTTTCTTTCATTCATTTATGTGTCTGCCAGTCCAGCTTTGAACTCAGGACCTGGGCCCTGTCCTGAGCTTTTGTGTTCAAGGCTAACACTCTACCACTTTGAGCCACAGAATGCACTTACTTTGTAATTAACTGTAGATAAGATACTCATGGACTTTCCTGACAGGGCCAGCTTGGAACTGTGACCCTCAAATCTCAGTCTCCCGAGTAGCTAGGATTAGAGTCATGAGCCATTGGCTCCTGGCAGCAAATCATTTCTAAGGCAAGAATGAAAATTGTTTTCACCTGGGTACAGGATTTTATTGAAGGGTAAAGGAGCCTTGAGTGTTAAATCCCTCTTTATAATCAGCCCAGGTGTAGAGTCTTTGTACAGAGCTTGGGGAAGATTTACTGAAATATATTTGATCTGCAGGAATGAGTTATTGAGAAAGATAAAGACCTCTTTTTCTAAGAATTATTACAAGACACGATGTTGAAAACAAACTTTACAACTTTGGGGGATGGAGGGGTAGACTTGGGGAGGTCGGATGGGAAGGGATGGCAGGGAAAAACAAAAGAGGGGATAACAATGCTTGATAGGAAATGTACTCATTACCTTACGCATGTAACTGTAACCCCTCTGTACAGTATTTTTACAATAAAAACATTATAAAAGAGAAAAAGTCAATAAGCCATTCTATTAAAAAATGAAAAAAAAAGAATTATTAATTGACCCATCTTAGGCTGGAATAAAGCCTTCATTAATTCTTAGGTGAGTGAAATGCTTAAAAACAATACTATCTGGTGACATTCCAGGGCCTTGATTAGCTAAATAGGCTGATTATCTGTGAAGTGGAGAATTTAGTTGCAATGTTTCAATCTCCATTTTATGGGTTTTCCATTTTTAAAGTTCTTTGTATTGCACTTACTCAAAGACAATTTCTATCATTTAATATGTTTTCTCAATACCACACAAATCACTTACCAAGAATAGAGCATTGTCTAACTTTGTGTGTGTGTGTGTGTGTGTGTGTGTGTGTGTGTCAGTCCTAGGTCTTGAACTCAGGGCTTTGACACTGTCTTTGAGATTCTTTTATTCAACACTAGTGCTCTACTTATTAAGCCACAGCTCCACTTCTGATTTTTTTGTGGGGAGGAGAGATGCTTAACTGGAGCCAATAGACTTTCCTGCCAAGTCTGGCTTAAATCATGATCCTCAGATCTCATCCTTCTGAGTATCTAGGATTACAGGAATGAGCCACTGGTGTGCATCAGCATTGTATATCCCTTAAAAACTGATTTTTTATACAAGTATATTTCCTCATAAAATATTTGATAGACATAGCCTCATAGCTAGCCCACAATATCATAACATCTAGGAAAAAGAGTTTTAACCAAAATTTATTCAATCATTGATATCTGCTGATCATCAGTATGAATATTAGTATCAGGGAATATTTTAATGCAGGATAAGTTCAGGAGCTGAGAGGTGAGATATGTGTCTCTACCTGGATAACTTCAGATTTCTGTACATTTACATTACTTATTAATTTTTGTACTTCCGCTTACACCATTAGGATGGCCATTAATTGTGTATGTGGGTATGCATGTGCATGTGCATGCGGCATGCATATGTGTGTATGCACATACCAATACCAGGGCTTGAACTCAGGGCTTCATGATCTCAATTGATTTCTTGATTAAGGCTAAAGCTCTATCTCTTGAGCCACACCTCTACTTCTAGCTTTTTTTTCTGGTAAATTGAAGATAAGCATCTTGTGGTCTTTTTTTCTTAGGTTGGCTTCAAACTTCATTCCTCAGCTACGAGCTTCAGAGTAGGTAGGATTATTGGCATGAGACACCATTGCCCTGACAGTTTGCCCATTATAAAGATCTACTCAAAGAAACAAAAAATTTTGTCTAGCCCAGTTCTTTGCATATATACACTTTCCTGGTAATCTGCAGATGCTTTATGAAACTGTGAGTCCTATTGGCACTGTATCATTAACAAAATCATGTACAACCAGTGGTTTCTTGAGCCATGCATTTTATAAGTGACGCACTGGCATTGTCAGTATATTCTCTAGATAAGATCTAAATACTAAGATTCCCAAAGGATTGGTGTGTAGGAAGATGATGGATTTAATCTTTGTTTTTCTAATTTTCTTTTCTGAATTTTTGAGTAGCACTAGTTTAGTTTTAACTGGAAATATATATTTTATTAAATGGTTACTCAAGAACAGAACTTTATGCTTTTGTTTTGTTTACTAGTAGCAAAGTCCAGCAAAATAGGTAAGACTTTTTTGTTTGTTTCTTTTAGAGACAAAGGAATTAAAAAACTATTCAAGATTGCACAACTTGTTACAGGACTGATTATTTCACTCTCATATTATTGACTTTGTAAATATTTAAAATTTATTAATTAAAATGACTTAATGCTATCAACATGTGTACTCACATTTTTCCTACACATGCAAACAGTTTTTCCTGCTTAGGGTTTTATCAACTCAGTGCCAATCTCCCTGGAATTGTAGTGCAATAGAAAAAGAAGTCCATGCTCAGGACTTACATAGATAAACTGATGTAAGTAGAGTTGAAGCCAGTTCTCTTTCTTTTCGTCTCTTGAATTTTATCCTTGTTTTTTTTAAGCTGTCTTTAATGTGCCCTGTGGTTTTCCATAGGTCTGGGAATATCTCATAATCTGTAGTCATTTTTGAAATTCAGCTATCCTCAGAAGCAAGAGCAGTGGTTTATTTACTTTACTTGAAAATATGTACAGTGGTATGACTCCATAAATACATACTTCTTTGCATCACATTCTCATGATGATCTCGTGGGTACAGCAGTCACCAAGCATTACCAAAACACTTTTGTGCCAGAAGCATCGCATAACTCAGGAGATTCAATATAAAATTATTATTATTTTAAGTGTTATTACTTTTATAGCTACATGAATGCCTGTGGCACTTTGCAGTGAATGAAATGCATGTTATTGAATAAATATATACAAAATATCAGAAGTAAAGAGTGAACCATTTAAATACTAGCTAGCAATGGATTGTAAGTGTTTAAGAAATGAAAACAAAGTTCTTCTATGAAGTAGAGATGAAGGATGAAAATCAGGTAATATAGTTTTGAAATTGGGATGATGCTAACAAAGCTGATTTATTCAACCATTTTGCTATCATCTAGGGCATAAGAAATAGTCCAGTCATGCAAATCAAAATTCAGTCTACTAAATGAAAAAAAACACAAAGAAATATATACCAACATTTTACCAATGCGAATTCATTGCTAGACTGTAGTAGAAATGAGGTACAATCTTACTTTAGTTATTTAACACTCATCTTCCACAGACTTTTACTTCCTGCCCATGCTTACTCTCCTTGGAGACTATTTCCCCCTTTCACCTATTTTTCCAAGTCTCCTCTTCCCTCTTACATATAGCACTGATGACAATGACCTCTGTGATTTCAGGTTTTGAGATTTACACTGCCTTTTCTTGGTGATTCCTCCATCTGCACACCATCAATGCATACTAACCTCCATAAGAAATCTTTGAGATGCTACCTTTTATTTCAGAACAGGTAAACCTCCACTCTCTTTCTTTGCTTCATTCCAGTTCTCTAGATGGGTACAAAGACTTGACTTTATTCTCTCCTCCCAGACATGTGCTAAAATTCACATTTCAGCTCTTCCAGTTGTTATTTATCCCTTCCTGGGTCTCATAGACATATATTCCCAATCTATCTCTCATATCTCCTGTGAGTCACGTGAATCACGTGAATCTGTTTTTCTTAATCCTGCAGTAGATCCAGGACACTGATCACAGGATAAGGCTTGTCTTTTACCTCTCTCATCAACTGCAGGGTCCTCTTCATGAGCCTTTTTCTTTTCCAACCCCATACAAGCTATCATGTTATCTTCCAAGTTATCACGCATTACTAAATAATATCAATTTTCACATTTTCTGTAGTTTCCTTCATCATGTTGGTGTTAGATTTTCCATATTCTAGACTGCTGGGAAGCTATTTTCTAGTTCTATTTCTAGGCAAGGATCCTTGTCTAAGGATTCTAGATTCTCTAAATTTTTTTTACCTCCCCACCTCAAGTCAAGACAGTCTTAACTCCATTCACAAATGAAAATCAAGGGTATATAGTTTAAGCAGAGGTGCAGAAGTATTAGGAAAAGATGATTCTGCTCAGACGAAAGAATTAATAATGTCAAAGAGGAACTGGGATGCTAGTTACTCAAAAAAAACTAACATTCCTGGACTCAGAGTTGTGTGAATATAAGAGTGTAGAACAAGTCTAGCATCTGCTGTAATCTGGCCACAACTATATTCATGGTCATTTACATCTGTGGGGATGTTGAATCATTCCAGTGTCCTTAAAGACTTTATAATCCTCACAAAATCTACATTCCAGTATTACATATAAAATAATATAATACACAAGGTATCTAAACACAAAGTCATAATATTTTTTCATTCATGGAGCTTTCACTCAGGGCCTGAGTGCTGTGCTTTGTGCTCTTTTCCTCAAGGCTAGCACTCTACCACTTGGAGCCAAAGCTCCACTTCTGGTTTTCAAATGGTTAATTGGAGATAAGAGTCTCATGGAGAGTTTTTTGCCTGGGCTGGCTTTGAACCATGATCCTCAGATCTCAGCCTCCTGAATAGTTAGGATTACAAGTGTGAGACATAGGCACTCGGCCATAAATTTTTTAAAGCTTTATTGCAGGGATTTGGTAGTGTAATTATTTAAGCCATTCTAGAACATAGGGTGCCTTTGAGTGATGAAGAAAAACAACTGGACAAGAGTTTGGCAGGCAATTGGCATATCTATTGGTATATCGGTATATCTATTGGTATATCTATTGGTATATCAATATATCTATTGGTATATCAGTATATCTATTGCAGCATTTACCAATGAGTATGATGGAAAGAGTTAAAAATACAAACCAAAGCAAAAATGTTGTAGAATACTCTGAGCACAGAATTTCAGGCATTGAACCTTTCTAGGAAAATAAATGTTGTGGGTTTTCTTTCTTCCATATTATTGAAGGAGAAAATTTATGCTTCAAAACTGAACTGACATATTTTCCCTTATGGAGTCAGAGCTGAGGTTTTCCAGAGATCTCAAAGATCTTTCTTGCTGACCTGTGAACGAATCTGAGGTTCTTCCACACTTGAAATATCAGTTAAAATAAGAAATAGGTGCTTTTTTTGCAATTGTTACTAAAACTGTATAAACTTCCCATTTGTTTGCCAACTATTAACAACAGGAAGAAAGTTGTTCTTAATCCTAACATCAGAGGCGGAGGAAAGGCCTGCATACATCTCTTGCTAGACATGCAAAATCTTTAAGGATCTGAAATAATGGGCAGATCTTATCTACATGTGCAGGTGCTCTGACAGATGTGTCATTCTCTATTTTCTTCAGCAGTTTAAGTTAAAGTGACTTGCTGACTACAGAATTTGGAATAGTCAACAAAAAATGGAAAATTTTAGATAGTTTGATAAGGTGGCATGTGTGTGTTAGAGTTGTGAGAGTGTATATTTTAAAGCAAAAAATCACAATTAATTTTTTTTCTGTGAACGCTTGTTTCAAATCCCACAGCCTATTTTAAACAAACACTCAGGATGGTTATAATTAAAAAATCTTCCATGTAAGGACAGAGACTGCTGAGTCTTTAGAAAATATCTTCCCTCAGATAAGAAAATTATATCCATTTTCCTTTCTTTAATGTTTGTCTATGTAGGGTGACTAATTAAGTCTAATTAAAGTGAGTACAAGAATACCAGACCCTAATGAAGGTCTGTTTTGGATTTATTTTTTAAATGAGAAGCAAAATAAGATGTTTTTTTTTTGTCTAAACAGGAGAAAATGCAGTTTCCAAGGCCAAAGCAAAATGGGTCAAGAAATTTTTGAAAGGAAAATCTCTCTAGAAAGAAAATGTGAGTGAGCATCAAACACAGACAATGTTGTTCAATTAGTAAGGCTACAAGGCCTAATTGCAACACAGATCCAAGTGCTGTTTAAATGAGCTTTGGAATTTGATTAAAATCCTAAATCAAACAAGGTAGTGATATTAGTATGGAAATAGAAAGCTGAGTAACATTGCCTGAAAAGTAATCCATGGAGCGGGGCGCTGGTGACTCACGCCTAATCCTAGCTACTCAGGAGGCTGAGATCTGAGGATCTCGTTTCAAAGCCAGCCTGGGCAGGAAAGTCTGTGAAAGTCTTCTCTCCAATAAACCACCAGAAAACTGGAAGTGGCACTGTCCTTGAGTTGAAGAGCTGAGGGACAGTTCTCAGGCCCAGAGTTCAAGCCCCATGACCGACAAATACACACACACACACACACACACACACACACACACACACACAAATCCATGGAAGAATTCAACAACCACTTTTTTGTTGGATATGTTTTCTTCAAACAGTGAGAAATGGCCTTAGTATTTCCTCAGGACGGTGGTGGCAGACGCTCCTGTTGATTGGTTACATGCATCTGGGTCTGGAGACAGCAGGCTTTTCAGATAAAAACAACTCAGAGACAGTTCACATGAGCACTGGAGACAAAATATGTATAAAAGATCTATATGAGGCCTAGCACACAGTGTATGTTCTATGTTCTAATTTCTTTTTTCCCTTTTACATTTATTTCTTCAAACTATATTTTTGTCAAAGTTGGCAGATTATTAATCTTAGCGAGATCTTGAATATAAAGTGGAAATCTTGCCTTTGCTCTAATTTTATTTGAAATTCAGAGACAAATTTTGTTGAATAGGTACAAAACACAATCAAGGACTTTGCTTGGTATATAAAAAAAAACACAAATACAAGCCCCAAATTTCTATAAATTGCAAAACACCAGGAAAGCTCAGAGTGTTCCACAGAACCCAAGGAGGCACACTTGCTCCCTTGTACTTAAAGGTAACTCTTCAGCTAAGGAGTAAATAAGAGATACTTAAGGGCTGGTGGAGGGAAGGATGACTCAAGTGATACTTAATATAATACCTGCCTAGCAAGTGTGAGTCTCAACATTCAAATACCAGTAGCACTAAAAATTAATATCTGGTAAGTGTCTCTCATGGTGAGTAAGTTCTCATTAAACATGCATGAAAGTTACATATTTTAATTTAAAACTAGAAAAAAACTAACAATTCATAATAAAAGCAAAAATAATCTTTGCTCACCTCCATCTGTTCCATGGTGCCTCATACAAAAGGTAATCAAATCCAAAGTAAAATCTTAATTTTAGGCAAATACTCTTAAATGCTTTAGTTGAAAGTTTTATGAACAAAAGTATTACATAGCTTACTAAGATTAGCCATCACTTAAATAGTCACACTTTGCCTTTCATGATTTATATGGATTATTTAAGAATTCTCTATTACTAACTTAAATTCCTTACACACTTATCTAAATATGTTTTATTGGTATCAAAATGATAATATTTAAATTTCCGTTTGATAAATTGTATAAGCACTTGCCATGTTTTTCTGAAATGTATAGGAGACAGAAAGTCTAAAGTAAGCTAAGCTTTTTTGGCCCTCCTTCATGGACCAATACTCCCTAGAGCTCCTACAAAGCTCTCCTTACTGGAGTCCATTTGTTCTTTCCCTATATGGCATTCTTTATTTTCTGTAGCCCCTAAATAGTACTTTCAAACTTGTATTACTTTGTTGTACTAAAGTGTAACTTTTGGTAGCCTTTAAAACAGTTATTCGTATTGTAGGGTAAAAGAAATACCTTTCCAATCTTCCTGAAAACATGGCTGAAATTCTTGTAACTAATGTCAGATTAATAAGAGAATACCATAGAGTTCTAGTTAATGTAAGTTTTACATGATACAGAAATATTTGTAAGAAAACTAAGGTATAAAGAAATGGAAAATATCTTTATGCTTATGTCTGATGGACAATGGACAGTTAAGTAATAAAATGATTGGATGTCAGATATCATCATAATAACAACATATGGGAGATAAGCAAAGCCTGTTCATTGTAATTCTTCTTGGTTTCTTTATATCCTTGGACAGCTCTTTCATGAACCTAGGAAGGCACCTCTGGAACAATATTCATATGGCCTGCACCAGGAGAAAAAGACTGAGGGAAGAGAGGGGGGGATGAAGGGAGGGAGGAAGAGAGGAAGAGAGAGAGAGAGAGAGAGAGAGAGAGAGAGAGAGAGAGAGCTACCTGCTTTGTGGTATTCATGAATCTCAAGAATACACATTTTGTAGCAATATGTATAAATCCCATCTTTTCTTTTTTTCTTTTTTTTCTTTTGTCGATCATGAGGCCTGAACTCTAGGCCTGAGCTCTGTCCCTCAGCTCTTCAGCTCAAGGTTAGTGCTCTACCACTTGAGCTACAGCGCCACTTCCATTTTTCTAGTGATTTATTGGAGATAAGAGTTTCACAGACTTTCCTGCCCAGGTTGGCTTTGAACCGCAATCCTCAGATCTCAGCCTCCTGAGTAGCTAGGATTACAGGCGTGAGCCACCAGTGCCTGGCTCTAATGCCCATCTTTAATCATAAGCTTTTAAATCTATGTGGATATGCAAACCCATTTATCCTTTGTTCAAGATCAATATTTTAATCAATCATAGGACCCAACACTCAAAATATTTTGTCTTAGAAGTTTTAGCAATGTTGCTCTCTTAGAGCCTTATATTATTGCTGAGAAATGTCAGGATTAAAAAAATAATAATACATAAATGATATTTACCTATGTAATTTTCTGTAGATGGTCATGTACCCTGGTGGCACCCAAATTCATCAACAAACAGGTGTTGCGATCTATCATATGCAGAAAATGGACCTTAGTAATAATGAAAATGTAAAATGGCAAAATTGAAGCTATTTAATCTGAAAAAGGCATGTAAGGCAGTAATTGGAGAAGTTATTAAAATCAGTAATCACAGGAGTAAAGTGTCACTTAAGAGCATTGTGTCTTGTTAAATTCCAGGAACACCTTGGGTAAAGCAGCTTTCTGAACTTACATGCCATTAACTAAACAATAACAAATAATAACTTTATTGAAGAAATATTATGAATTTTTAAGATTTGCCCATGACAAATGACTCATGTCAATTTTGAAAGAGAAATTTAAATGTGCTTGTACTGACCTCTTAAAGAGTTAATCTTGTTGTGAAATTGAAAATATATTTTATAGAAACTATTAATTATATGAAAAGCAATGATAAGATGCATTTTTTAAAAAAACAGTGTTTCAGTTAACCCAAATTCACTTGCTCAAAGTTGTCCCCTAGATTATTTGCTAGTTGAACATAAATGGGTTAGGAAGGAAATAAAAAGAATACTAAAGAAAAATAATGACAACCAAAATAGAAGGAATAGATTCATTTTTCTCATTAAAAATAAGAGAGATGATTAATGTCATTTCTTTTCATAACTAAATTAACATATGTGGAAGAACATAAAACTGCAATGTATCAAATTCCAATCAAATGGGATAAAATGAAAGAACACAAATTAAGTCACTTATTATACCTGTCAATTATTTACATTAGACAACCAAATTAGAAACTGCACCTGGCAACAACAGCTAGAAATTCTCCTCAACTATGCAAATGTGCATATAGTTGATTTCATTTTCTCATTAAGTAATCTAATATTTCAGGCTCCCCTTCTCTCTCTTATTCTCTCTCCCCCCTTTCTTTCCCTTAAACTTAAGCCCACCTAGTATATTACCTGAGTATTCATTGTACTTTATCAACAAATATTAGAGACTCATTCTAACTAGTAATCTTATTATCTTGCAAGAAAAAAGAAAATATATCTTTGGTCACTGTCTACAGATCTCTAGGAGCATGAGTGAGCATAAAAATCCAATGAATCCTCAATTTCCTTATCAATCATGTGAATCTTTAGTTTATTCAATTGGATGCATATATTTGCCACTATTTTGTTTTTATTTATATAATTTATTTTATTTTTATTAAATTTATTAATTTTAATTAGTTAATTTAATTTGTAATTGTCAAGATGATATACAGAGGGGTTACAGTTACATAAGTAAGGTAATAAGTACATTTCTTGTCAAACTTGCTACACCTTCTCTCAATTTTCTCCTTCTTTCCTTCACCTGACTCTCCCCAACCCCAAGTTGTACAGATCATTTCTAACATATTCTCTTGTGTATATCTTGTGTCACCATTCTGTTGTTCCACTTCCCTTCCCTAATTCAAATGAATATATATATATATATATATATATATAATACCAGGGTATGGGGGATATACCATAGGGGGAAGAACATACAAAAGAAAAAAATCACATTGTACATTAAAAACAACAACAAAGGAAACCTCTTATGTCCATGTCTTAGAGTTCGTTTCCTTTAGCCTAATCTTGTATGGTCATATGTACATAGCTATTGAGCTATTCTGCTCATCTGACAAGATTATCCTAGACATATACTAATTATTGGCCATAAGGAAAAGCATGGGACCTATGTTTCTTTGGGTCTGGCTTATGTCACTTAATATGATTTTTTCCAAGTCTTTCCATTTCCATACAAATGGGGCAGTGGCATCCTTTCTGAAGGAAGCATAGAATTTCATTATATATAGATGTAGATTGATAGGTAGATAGATAGATAGATAGATAGATAGATAGATAGATAGATAGATAGATCACATTTCCTTAATCCATTGATCTACTGAGGATCTTCTGGGTCATCTTAGCTATGATGGAAGAAAGACAGCCTCTTCAGTAAACGATGCTGGCAAATTTGGTTAAACACACCTATAAAACTAAGGTTATAGCCTTATATATCACCCTGCACCAGAATCAACTCTAAATGGATCAAAGACCTCAAAGTAAAAGCAGACACCCTATAAGCATTACAGGAAGGAATAAGAGAAATTCTAGGACTCCTTGGCATGGGCTAAAATTTTCTGAATAATGACCCAGAAGCACAACAAATCAAAGAAAAGTTGGAAATATGAGATTGCATTAAACCGCACATCTTCTGTATGGTAAAGGACATAACTAGCAAGATCAATAGAAGACCAACAGATTGGGAGATCTTCAATGGCTATACAGCAGACAAAGGCCTCATATCTAAAATGTACTTACAACTCAAAAAATTAAATTCCCCATAAACAAATCCTCAAAGAAACAACTGCCCCATCAATAAATGGGCTAAAGACTTAAAGAAAGACTTCTCCGAAGAAGAAATAAGAATGGCCAATAGACACATGAAGAAATGCTCAATTACTCTAGCCACAAAAGAAATGCAAATCAAAACAACATTGAGATTTCACCTCACCCCAGTGAGAATGGCTATAATCAAGAACTCTAATAACATCAGATGCAGGAGGGGATGTGGCGAATAGGGAATGCTACTGCACTGCTGGTGAGAGTGTAGACTTATTTAACCACTCTGGAAAACAGTATGGAGGTACATCAAAAAACTATACATGGAGCTCCCCTATGACCCAGAAATCCCACTTCTAGGCATTTACCCAAATGATCACAAACAAGGCCATACTAAATCTACCAGCACAACTATGTTTATTGCCAGTATTTTAAAGGAGATAGATTTTTTTTAATTTAGAAGAAAATTGATTTAGCTTCATTTGACTGAAAACTAAAATTATTTTAAATGAGAAATACATAGAAATATTTTAGTACAAGAATTTTCATATCTTATAAAAGAACAAGATATTATCTATTTTAATAACACATATAGGATGGACTCATTTTTCCAGAAACCTTCACAAATGATCTAAGGAGTAATCCAATTTTATACTTTCCATTAATAAACACATTATATCAGCCTCCTTTCTTAGGACAAAGCCCTCTCAACAGCCCCTTACCCCCACAGAGGTGGGCTAAAAATCGCACAGGAACTCACGACCTTTGCACCAGCTCAGATGAACTTCCTAAAATTTGGACAATTGAAGGCAGCCTATAAGGACAGAAACGAGCAATGTGATAGGAGTCTTTGTTAAAAATCCTGCTGCTATTGTGAGCATTGGTAATGACAGAATATTTGTGAAATAATTACTAGACATAGAGCACATTTGAACAATTGCTCTTATTAGTTGTATTTGTCATAAATGGATTTAGTTTTCTTTGATTGCTGGAGGTAAGAGCAATTGAAATAAATAGGAATTTCGTATGTTAGATTCTCCACAGTACATTAGAATACCATATAGGTGTGTTAAAAAGGCAAACAGAAATTATACTAAGAGGTTTATTTCTCCTTTCCTTCAAAATTTCTTTGTCACTTTTCATTGGCTAGAAATCTTTTTGATAAGAAAACTCCTATCAGTTTTAAAAGTCAGCACAGGAGAGAGGAGCAGAGAGTATCACTGAAATGTCATCACTGAGTGAGGTCAGTGCTTCAGCTATGAGGAACCAGGAGACATTGCTATCAGCAAACTCACAAGTACAGACAGAACCTTCATAATTTATTAAACAGGTTTTATGCATTTACACACCTAAATGTGAGATTTGTTTGCAATGTCTTTAGTGGTTTGCAGTGATATCTCATCCCCTTCTGGTTTAGTGGTAATTCCATAATAAAATTATTTCTGTCTTTTGCCTCTGCCTTTTCAGAGAAGAAAGCATGACACTCCTCAAATTTCAGAATGTCCTAACTTCTTAAGGTGGGACTAAAGCTGAGATTGCTATTACCACCTCAGGATACATCGCCAACAATATGAATCAAAAATTATGATAGAAAGAATCCTGTTCGGTAATATCATCTGTGCCACTGGACATTTTTGCTAAAGCTCTTCAAGAGAAATAAGCCTTCTTATCTTTTGTCCTTAATCTAGAAGAATTTTTTTCACCATATACCTGTTGAAAGAGGAAAGGCAGATTTTATTCAAGATATTAGAGTAGGAAACACTTCAGTGTTAAATGGGGCTCAGTTCAAAATACAGTGAAGGCAGATGGAAATTTAGCCAGTAAACAGAGTGAGGAGGTCAGTGAATAGAAAATTCATGTAAAGGAACCAGAACAGAACAATGGTATATATAAACAAAAAGGAAAGTATTCTAATGAGATTCTCACTAATAGCACATCAGTCACTGGGTCTCAAAAGGCATTGTGCTGAAAGGATTTTTCTGCAGGTGAAAAATCTTCATCATAATTTCGTAGCAAATATTATCTTAACTATTTCTTACATCAGTTAGATTACACAGAGAAGGGAAATAGGGAGCTAATCAAAACCAAGTCAAAACTATGGACAGTGGGAATGTAAACTAGTTCAGCCACTCTGTAAAGCAGTATGGAGATTTCTCAAAAGACTAATAATAGAGCTCCCAAATGACCCAGCAATCCCACTTTGGGTATTTACCCCAATGATCACTAAAAAGACCATACTAAAGCTACCAGCACAACTGTTTATTGCAGCACTATTTACCATAACTAAGATATGGAACCAACACAAATGTCCCTCAGTAGATGAATGGATCAAGAAAATGTGGTATATATACACAATGGAATTCTATACCTCCATCAGAAAGAATGACATTGCCCCATTTGTTAGGAAAAGGAAAGACTTGGAAATATATATATTAAGTGAAGTAAGCCAGGCATAAGGAAACATAGGCTCCATGTTTCTCTCATTTGTGATAAGTAGTATATTTCTAGGATAGTACTATTAGAGGATCACAATATTTCAATACCTATATACATATGACCACATAAAATGATGCTAATTATAATGAACTCCAGCATATGGAAATAAGAGGGGGTTTATTTGTTTTTTATGTACTGTGTGAAATTATTTCTTTCTTACTTCACTTAATTTTTCGTTTGGTTTATCCCATGTTTTCATTGGTTTTGATTTTCTTGTATATATGTGTATCTGATTTGAGGAAGGAAAGGGGAATAACAAAGTGGTGAGAAAAAAGACAAAGGATGAACCAATACAACAATGATACTCACAAGACACTATGTTGGAAATGAACTTTACAATCTGGAGGGAGGAGTTGGAAGAGAGAAAAAGTGGGAGAAAAATGAGAGGGAATTAACAATGATTAAAAAGCAATATACTAATTACCTCATTTAAGTAACTGTAACCCCTCTGCATAACACCTTTAAAATAAAATTCAAAAAGGAAAAAATAAAAATTATTAAAAGAACAAAATTGCCAAAGTGTATGTACAATAAATGAAATAATAATAATAAAACTACCAACAGAAATCACCAAACACATACTATAAAACTTGAAAGTTATCTGCTGGATACCTTCAGATACAGTAAATTTTGTTGAAAGTAAGGAAATATTTACATTAGTAAGTCCTTAGAAATATCTGTTAGAGTCCTTAGAAACATCTACCATAAATGAGTTTTATATAAGAATGCTTGTTAAATAGACAAGTACATTCAATACACTAAATGCAAACTGTATAGAAATCTATAGCACAGCATTAATATGTATCCATTTCAATTAGTAATATGATAACTTCACATAAAGACAACCTGTATGATTATTTAACGAATCAATAAAATGTCCGCAGGCAGGTCTCATAATCTGCCCAACATAAAACTACAAATTATTTGACTTAATTTTGTCTTTATTCTGGAAATTGATTTTTTTGGGGGGGTCGGTCTTGGGGCTTGATTCTGGGCCTAGGCACTGTCCCTCAGCTCTTCAGCTCAAGGTTAGTGCTCTATCACTTGAGCCACAGCATCACTTCCAGTTCTCTGGTATTAATTTGGATCTATGATGAAAATAGGTATTAAAAATGGGGATTCTAAAAAGAACATAGAAATAATCAACAAAACAAAGAGCTGGTTCTTCGAAAAAATAAAATTGACAAACCCTTAGCAATTATAATCAGAAAAAGAAGTGAACAAACCAAAATAAATAAACTCAGAGATGAGTATGGAAATATCACCACAGAAACAACCAAGATTCAGAACATTATAAGGGAATACTTCTCAAACCATTATGCTAATAAATTTGAGAACTTGGCAGAAATGGGCCTTTTCCTAGCAAATATTGACATGCTGAAACTAAACCAAGATAAGTTAAACCATCTTAACAGGCCCATATCAAGCATTGAAATAGAAACAGCAAGAAGAGACCTCCCAGCTAAGAAAAGCCCAGAACCAGGTGGTTTTACAGCGGAATTCTACAAGGCCTTCAAAGCAGAGCTCAAACCAATATTCCTCCAAGTTTTCAATGAAATTGAAAGAGAAAGTTCACTACCAAACTCATTCTATGAAGCCATCATAACCCTCACCCCAAACGAGGCAGGAACTCATCAAAGAAAGAGAACTACAGACCCATTTCTTTGATGAACATTGATGCAAAACTTCTCAACAAAATTTTGGCCAAACGACTTCAACAATTCATCCAAAAAATCATACACCATGATCAAACAGGACTCATATCAGGGATGCAAAGCTGGTTCAATATTAACAAATCAATTAATATACTTCATCATATCAACAAGAGCAAGGATAAGAACCACATGGTTATCCAGTAGATGCAGAAAAAGCATTTGACATGATCTAACATCCCTTTATGATGAAGGTTCTGGAAAAATTAGAAATCCATGGAACATTCTTCAATACAATAAAGGCTGTAAATGACAAACCTACAGCTAGCGTTATACTTAATGGTGAAAAACTAAAGCCATTCCCTCTTAACTCAGGAACAAGACAAGGATGTCCACGCTCTCCACTTCTCTTCAACCTAGTATTAGAATGCCTAGCTACAGCAATAAGACAAGATGAAACATAAAGGGATCCAAATAGGGAAAGAAGAAGTAAACCTCTCCCTCTTTGCAGATGATATGATCTTGTATTTAAAGAATCCCATGGATTCCACTCCCAAATTACACAAGCTGATTCAAAACTTTGACAAAGTAGCACGGTATAAAATTAACCCTCAAAAATCAATGGCTTTTCTGTAGGCCAACAATGAGAAAAGTGTGGCTGAAATTAGGAAAGCAACTCTATTTGTAATAGCCCCACAAAAAATAAAATACCTAGGAATTAACTTAACCAAAGAAGTGAAGGACCTCTATGATGAAAACTTT
>NW_012267268.1:10825834-10835790 GCF_000151885.1 Dipodomys ordii
GGATGGCCAATAGACACATGAAGAAATGCTCAACCTCCCTAGCCATAAAAGAAATGCAAATCTAAACAACATTGAGATTTTACCTCACCCTAGTTAGAATTTCTATAATCAAGCACTCTAATAAAAACAGATGCTGGAGGGGATGTGGACAGAAGGAAACCTTACTTGATTGTTGGTGGGAGTGCAAACTTATTCAACCTCTTTGGGAAGTAATATGGAGGTTCCTCAAAAGATTCCACATAGAGCTCCCCTATGACCCAGCAATCCCACTTTTGGGCATTTACCAAATGTTTACAAAGAAGACCACACTAAATCTACCAGCATGACTATGTTTATTGCAGCACTATTTACTATAGCTAAGATATGAAACCAACCCAGATGCCCCTCAGTAGATGAATGGATCAAGAAAATGTGGTATATATACACAATGGAATTCTATGCCTCCATTAGAAAGAATGACATTTCCTCATTTGTTAGGAAATGGAAAGACTTGGAAAAAAATTATATTATGTGAAGTAAGACAGGCCCAAAGAAACATAGGTAACATGGTTTCCCTTATTTGCAATATCTAGTATACATGTTGATTCAAGCAGAAAAGGTCAGATAAGTTGATGTTAGGCACATGAACCCTAAGATATGTATTCAAATGTTTTTTTTTCTTTCGTGTGATTGTTTCTAACACATTTTTAAGATTATTTCTTTGTTGCTTTATATGTCCCTCTCTCACGGTATAACCCCTGCTTCCACTGTATTTGATGTTGGAATAATTTGTGATGGAGAAGGGAAAACAAATTGTTTAAATAGGGATACATGTGGACCCATTGCATCAATGAGATGTACAAGTCGTTATGTGGAAAACGAACTTTACAACTTTGGTGGGGGTGTGGTGGGGGGAAGGATTGGGTGGAGGGGCAGATGGAGGATGGGAAGGGATGGGAAGGGGAAACAAAGGAGGAGGCTACAATGCTTGATAAGAAATGTTCTCATTATCTTGCCCATATAATTGTAACCCCTCTGTACATTATTTTCACAATAAAAAATTAAATTAAATTTAAAAATATGGGGATTCTGGCTTCCAGACGGCCATCATGGGTTGCAGGCATGCTCCGGGAAGGGCCTGTCCCAGTTGGCTCTGCCCTAGTGCCACAGCCGTGTCACCACCTGGCTGAAGCTGATGTCTGAAGACATGAAGGAGCAGACTTACATACTCCCCAAGAAGGGCCTGACCCCCTCACAAATCGGTGGGACCCTGAGGGACTCACACGGCGTTGCACATGTACATTTTGTGATAGGCAATAAAATCTTGAGAATTTCTAGACCAAAGGACTTTTTCTTGATCTTCCTAAGGCTCTCTACCATGTAATTAAGAAAGCAATTGCTGTCAGAAAGCATTTTGAGAGGAATAGAAAGGATAAAGTTGTTAAATTCCCTCTGATTCTGATAGAAAGCTAAATTCACTGATTGGCTCGATATTACAAGACCAAGAGGGTCCTCCCCTCCTAATTGGAAATATGAATCGTTGACAGCTTCTGCCCAGTAGCATAAATTTGTCTGTACTCCAGCAATAAAATCATTATTTCAATTAAAAAATGGGGATTCTCTTGAGGAACTCATTAGAAAAAGAAAAAGTAAAAGAATCTTGAGGAGAATACAAGAGAAACGGAGACAGAAAGATGTAGGCATGCCTGTCCTGGGCCTCTGACTGTGTAATTATGTAAGGGCAGTCTGTAGAACAATCACAATCTGAATAAAATAGTCCTCCTGCTGGCATCCCTTATTGAAACTGTATCTACTACAAATGTGAGCATTTGGTGGACATTTTGGTAAGGAACAGAGAGTTGCATTTTCACCTTGGACGTTTAAAGCTAAGAATGAATCCTTAACTTCATTTAGCAGCTTCATTTTAGAAGTCAGAAAAATAAATACAACCTTTCCCCATCAACCTATCTAAATATCTGAATTTCTGTAGTTTTTCTCGGAAAACTTTGCATTTCACACTTTAATTTGAAGCTGCCTTCTAAAACTCAATCTGAGTCATTAGAATGGTTTCCTTATTTGTATGAATCATGGCTATAAGAAGTAGCTTTTGAGCAGAATTGCAAATACTAAGTGTAGATCAAACTATAAAGATGATAAAATATCAAGAATCTTAAATGGGAAAAAAAAATCTCACCTGCAAGAAACTTTTCCCTTGGAATCCCAGTGGTAAAGGAAATGTCTCCCAGAGCTCCTCCCCTCCCCTCTTCACAGCATTATATACTCTCCTCCTCCATTTTACCCACATTGGTCTCTGTTGTCAATTGAAAATGGCAAAAAAGAGATACGATTCTATCACTAAATTAAATTATAAAAGGTTTTGGATTTCATTTCACTCTCTTTCACATTCTGTCTTTGCTCCTGGATGACACATTCACTCAGGGAAGGAAGCTGTCATGTCATCCTTTATAGAGCCTCCTTTATAGTGAATCCTCCTAAAAGCCTCATGAGGAAGCTAACAAGAGAGGCTCCCACTCTTTAGGAAGTTCCGCCTTCACAGAAGCAATGAGAGATCCTGAGACACACACTCATTGGGTTAAGTCACCCCTGGATGTCTCATCCTCACAAAATGTGTCAGATAACAGATAGTAATTGTTTAGGATGCTGAGCTTTGGAGGTATTCATCTTGCTGCCACAGCTAGAGATATAGATATACAGATAATATAGATATCTGTAAAACCAAGGAAAATAAACTTCAGATTTAGATTTGATTGCTTACTCTCTGATCTGGTCCAGAAAATAGAGTATATAATTATGGAGATAATAAACTTACAAAAGTCATTGTAAAGAAAAGCTTTTATTTGTGCAGTTACCAGACATAAATAGTGGATAAGTGGAAATATTTGGTGGACATGAATAAGGATTTGTACCCATTAATCTATTGCTCAATAACAACAGAAGAGGAAATAATTTTATTTTTTTATTTTTAAGCAAAATATTCACAAAATTAAGCTACATTTTAGAAAGATTTGCAGAGCAGTAGCAAGTTGCAAGTTTTCTTTAATCTCTATCCAGGAATATTCTATGGGCTGAGCTCAAAAGTTCAGTTTCATCTGAGTTATAGCTAAGTCAAACTGCTACAGCTGGATCATATATTCTATAAGACTACAAAAGCCATGGCAAATCTTGTGTAATAAGTGATACTTTATGATTTTAAAAGCACAGGCAAAGGAAATTAAGAAATAAAAAGGAGAAATGAAGCTGAATACTAGTGGCTCACGCTAGTGTCTCAGGTCTATAACCATAGCTAATCAGGATGCTGAGAGCTAAGGATTGCAGTTCAAATCCAGCAGACAGGAAAGTCCCTGTGAGACTCTTATCTTCAATTAACCACCAGAAAACAGGAAGTGGTACTTGAGCTCCTAATGTTAGAGCACTAGCCTTGAGCAAAAGAGCTTGAGGACAGTGCCCAGGCCCTGAATTCAAGACTCAGGACTAAAAAAAATTCTTTAAAAAAAAGAGAAATTAGAAAATATGTATACTGTTGGTGTGTTCCAAGGAAACCACTTATACATGGGTAAAATTCAATGATTATAAAAATGTTCAGCAAAAGATAATTTTAAATGCCATTTCACAGGTGAGAAAATGATACAAGTATTTTAGTCACACAGTTGGGAAGATACTGAGCAGGGATTTGAGTTAAGATGTATCCAATAATACTTTTCTAACACATTGCACTCTTCTCTGAGGCCTGAAATCTATGTTTGTCAACAGTCCCTGTAACTGCAAGCCAGGTTTGCCAAGTAAGGTTGAATCAGATAAGACTTTTTCTTTGCTTCCTAACAGGGAGCTAAATTATCCCTGTTTGGGCTGATATTCCTACTCAATTAAGCTAAGGCCATACGATCAGTTTGGTAGAAATCCATTATCTCAGTTGAGTGGCAGAGCCTGCCATGTTTTAGAATCTATCAAAATATTTAGTCTGAGATAAATAGTACTCTACTATGTACATAGTATTTTTACAGCAGCATTCAAAATAAACACCATACAATATCTTTATACTTTCTGAATCACATAAGACAAGGTAGGAAAGACAATAAAGTTGCCAAATGTCAAAATGGGAGCAATTAAATTAATTTGTTGAATGGAAGAAACTTGTTGTAGACAAGAAGAGACTGAAATTTTTGCATAGGTCTTTGGCTGTAAATGAATTCTATTATTAATAACAACCTAGAGACACAAAAGTAGAGACCATCCAAATATAAATTATATTAATTATATTGCATTGATAAATGGTTATTTTTTATATATTACCACATTGTTTACCTAGGTGCTACATTCTTACTTTTTGCCATAATGAAAAGTAAACAAATTCTTAAAAAGAAATACACTATTAATGATACATACTGCACAAAACATTTACATTTCCAAGTATATCTGCTTAAGTGTTGGAAAGAACACCTATGTCACATTAACATTGGTTAGGGGAAAGCAGAAAATTAACCTTTTGACCCATCAAACTGCTGGCCCATTCTTCTTATTGTCCTCTCATTTTACATTCTTCTCACATTTCACATTTAACCATGGTACTGCCAGTTAGGCTTGGATAGATGAAGAAATTCTAGTCTGGGAATGAATTCTGCTGTGATAATCATAATAAGCTGAAAGGCGTATCTTGTTGACATCCTGTGAAACTGGACAGCCCATCACATCCATGAAGATAAGGTTCAGGTTAAGTACATCATCCCACCACCATGTTCATGAAGATGGTAGGTTAAGTAGTATTTTTCACTTGGATGGCTGTTTGGCCATACACAGCCCCAGCTGATCTGAACTGCAGAGTATACCACATGATTTTCATAAAATACTTATGCTAAATCTATATCAGTATGCTATTTAAGTCCAAATGTCTTCAATGGGACAACAGAAAAGAAGAAAAGGAAAACCAAATATAGTACTGTACTACTGGCCTTTCCTATTTAGTAGAACAATGTGACTATAACTGCACACTTAGGACACATGCTCATATTAATTGTGTGTGTGGGGGGGGGGAGGGTATGGGTGTGTACTCATCCTAGGTCTTGAACACAGGGTCTGGGTGATATCTTTGAATTCTGTCTTGTTTTTCTCCTCAATGCCAGAATTCTACCATTAAAGTCACAGCTTCATTTCCAGCTTTTTGTGCTTAATTGGGGATAACACTATCATGAATTTTCCTGCCTAGGCTGGCTTTGAACTGGGATCTCCAGATCTCAGCTTCCTAATAAGCTAGGATTACAGGCATGAGCTTCTGGCCCCTTGGACGTGCCCATTTTTGTACGTCATTGGGAAAATTTCTGCTGGACATTCTGCCAGATATCAGATGCTGTTTTCACCCAAAAGCCCATCAACCAAGTCCATGAAAAACATAAACAAACAAAGCAATCAAGTCACCAACCATGAATATAAACTATCAAATGTTCAGGAAGCTGCCCTGAATTTGTAACCATTAGTTATGAATCTCCACATTTTTATTATATCTCTTTTTTACCGCTATTCTCTCTTACATATACACATACATTCTCACATGCACCAGACACTCACATTCACACACCTTAACACATTTACATACATACTGAGAATTAGAATTATGAATACATTATAGCAATAATATACTTTGTTTCCCTTAACTTAGGAATTTCCAAATTACTAGCAGTGTCATACAACATCTTAATAAAAAGCAAAAATGTGTCTGATATATTGAGTACTTATAGAACATTATCTAAATGTTCTTCTTTTAATACAAATCACCATTATTAGAAATGCATTTAAGCCAGGCTTTCTGTGTAAAGGAAATTTCTGAAGTCTAGACTAAGATGATAAATTATTGAAGTGATACAGGGTGGAAATTTATAATTTTACATTAGAGAGAAACATAGTCTCACACAGTTGAGCCAATGCACTGCAGTTAATTTCATGGAACACAATATGATTGAAGATTGAATGATTTAATTTAAATTTCCTACTTAGACTGTCAAAATCAATTTCTACTTTTTTTGTCAGTTGTGAAGCTTGAACTCTGTTCCTAGGAGCTGTCCTTGAGCTCTTCAGCTCAAGGCTAGCTCTGTACCACTTGAGCCACAGTGCCACTTCTGATTTTCTGATGATTTATTGGAGATAAGAGTCTCATGGACTTTCCTGCCTGGGTTGGCTTTGAACCGCAACCCTCAGATCTCAGCCTGCTGAGTAGCTAATACTACAGACATGATCCACAGATGCCCAGCTCTCTACTTCTTTTTCTCTCTCTCTCTTTTCTCTCTCCTCTCTTTTCTCTCTTCTTCTCTCTCTGTGTCTCTTTTCTGTTTCTCTTTCTGTGATTTTAGATTTGAATTCAGGTTTTCATACTTACTAAGTAAGGTGTTCTACTGCCTGCATATCACTTCTAACCCTTTGTGCTCTGGTTATGCTTGACATAGTATTTCTCTCTTTTATTCTCTGCTAGCTTATACCATGATAATCCTATTTATGTTTCCCACTTAATTAGTTTGAAAAAGAGGCTCAAATTAATAACTAGGAGTATCATGAATATTTTGCATAGTCTAGTCTCAAACTATGATCTTACCAATCTCAATTTTCCAAGTAGTGTGGATTTCGGGCATGAACCATAGACAATTGAATCTAAACTCATTTACATGGAAATGATTTGACCAGTAGATTTGTGTATTAAAAGTTCCACAAATAATCACAGAATTTTGTTAATTTGTATTCAGACTTTAAATTCTATCATCAATCTTACTTACTCTTCAATTAACTCCATGAAGGTAAAAAATTGTAATAATAATATTATAAGAGTGAAGTGTGTGTGTATGTGTATGTGTTTGAGTGTGTGCATGTGTTTCTATTGGTCTGTCATTTGTCTATTTAGGTGGGAGTCATTAATAGTTCTTCATTAACTGACTCTCCTACAGCGATGATTCTGTCATAGTGAATAACTTTTCCAAATCAAGCTTGAATATATGATGAACACCATGATTATATATCAGTGCAACCAAAGTGCTAGAGAGGTGGTCCTGCCTTATGAAACTACAGAAGAAATCTATGTTCTACTTGTTCATTCTCCCACCATGTATGATCACTTTCATTATTTGATTTGACCAGCTGACTTTTCTGTGTGAAGCACTAGGGTTATAATGGTATATGAGATGCCATTCTTTCTCTTCAGTGAACTAAAATTCAGATGGTGAGGAAAATGTCATGATAATAATAAGTACATCAGCCAGAGCAAATGAAACTCAAAGTCATAAATCAGCATAGCGTTATCACTTAAGAAGTGTGAGATACTAATAGGGTTTAGATGTAGAGAAAACAAGGAAAAGAGAGAAACTGTCTCAATTTGCCTTTGAACATGCTTGAGTGTAACTGGAGGTGACATCGGAGTTTTATTGGAGAAAGATCACTCTGGTTACAACTAGGAAAATGGATGGATTGATCATGCAAATGAATGAAGAGAAGAGGGGGAGAACACAATCAAGAATTCAATGTATGTCCTACAAAATTTAAAAGAGGGAGGGAAAGGCTAGGTAGGGGAAGGATGGGTGAGAATGATGAAAGACGTGACATTCAACAAAATGCATTATAATCATAAACTATTTTGTTAAGTGTCAACTCCTCTATACAACTACTTAAAGATGATAACAATAAAAATGTGGATCAAGAAAATTAGTACTTATAGTAATGGAACAAATGGTAAGTTAAACAGTGATAGTGTGAGTAAAGAGAAGAAACATTCAAATTAAGAGTTATTACATACATGTAAAACCAGATTGACTTAAGCAAGAAAGAATGCAGGTTTTAGATTCAGGGAGCAAAGTCACAATGATGTTTTGGAGAATGAGGGAATGTTGCAGGTTGTGTATGGATGTATTGGATATGTGTACAGTGTACCTTACATTGAAGAGTGGCTGGAAATAAATGTAAACTTATCACTTTTGGACACAATGATGTTGAAGAGTCATGAGACATTTAAGAAGAACGATACATCACTAATTGAATGTTTAGGTTATGAGCTCAGGAGATTATGAAAGCCACCAGGTGTGGCTGGCATTTAAAACTATTGAAGTGGTTGGGTTCAGTCAAAGTTGGTATAAGATTTAATTGAATTCTATTGAACAGAATACTAGGAATGAACTCAGGGTAATGTATCTACACTGTAGGGGAACTATCAGAAATTAAGTTAAAATGATGAAGATAAAATGTTCTGCTAATTGTCAGGAAAGGAAAATTTGGGCATACAATCTCATTGATGTGATCATGTCAACAACTTGATTTGAGATGTTTAGGGATGAATAAGATTTTCATTTAGACCCAAGGACACCACTTTCCTTCACCTTCTTGAAATTTTCAGACACAATTTTGGTGCACAAGTTGGAATGACTTCTAGTATGAAAATAGATTTTGGAATTTTATATCTTGATTCTTAACTCGACAATTTACCAGCCTTATAGTGTGGAACTAATTAAATAAATCTTAGCTCTTTTAGGTTCCATGCTGCTCTTTAATAGAAAACTAAATACAAAACTGCCTTTCCTACAGAGTTGTAGTAAGGATGAAATAAAGCAATGCATGAGAATCTGTTTTATAAGCTTGAATGGGCTCCAAATAGCATGTAAATTTGCTATTAGTAATGATTTGTGGGCACTATCATCTATCCTTTTCATCCTTTACCACTTGTGTGTCTGTGTGTGTATGTGTGTTTAATCTCTTTGTTTTAGTTCTTTCTTTTCCATTATTTCAATGAAGAGGCAAGGGTGAGTACTGACATTCTGTGTCTTAATTTCTAAGCAAATATTCACATGGTAAAAGAAAGAAAATATGCTTCATCCCCATACAATATTAATAATATCCCACCTCATTATTAAAGTTGTTGGTTTGATAAGCATATACATGGATCTAATTTCTAGCTTTAAGACTTACCTCAGTCATTACAAATATTAATTCTGACTTTCCTTTGATAGAGTTGTCTGTAGGGATGAAGAAGTCCAAAGGCTCATTTATCAGGCCAGTTCACACGAAGGAGGAATTTTTTTCACATGAGGGAGGATTTTTGGAAATAACCTTACTATTCTGTAAGTTTGTTGGAGCAAGACTGTGTGATGGCTTTCACCCAAATGTCACCTGAACATAATTTTTATGTACTTCATTCATGCTGTCCCACTAGTTCAGATATCCACATTTCCATATTTGCATAATGACAAATTCTTTTAAAAGATTTATCTCAGCTACACCCATGGCAATATCTCTTTTTATAACCTATTTTAAAAACTGATTTAAAACTATAATCATCAGTGACACATTAAGTATAACAGTTTTAAAATGAAAATGAACCAATTTCCTTATTTTTTAGAAAAGAGACAATGATATATATTTCAATACGCAAATAACCACACTGGCACTTATCAGTCTTCCTTATTTTATGTGGATGACTTAAAAACAGTTGCTAAGCTGGTCACTAGTATCTCTCACTTATAATTCTAGCTCAGTAGAAAGGTAAGTCCTAGAAGTTTAAGACTGGACCAGGCAAAATGGCTACTATTCATCTGCAAAACAAACAGCAAAGACCTGGACTTCAGATGTTGCTAAAGCAATGAAGTGCCAGTCATGAGCAAGAAAGCCAGACCTTGAGATTAAACCCCAGAACTGCAAACAAACAAATGGATGGACAGACAGACAAATAGTTGCTACTAATAAGGTATCTTGAAGGATAATTAGTACATATATTTATGTATGTAACAGTATATATTATTTCCATGCTCAAATATACATTCCTGAAAGATCTTGATCAATTATTTAAAAAGATTTGTGTATATATGGGAAAAATTAGGCTATCAGTTCAAGTAATTATAATTTGTTTGCACAAGTTTTTAGTAGAACAAAGTAAACCTACAAGGGCAGAAAAAATGATTATTAACCAAGAAAAGTTAAAAAATAAAATCTTCCAATTT
>NW_012267268.1:10845132-10846033 GCF_000151885.1 Dipodomys ordii
AGTTTCTTGAGTTCCCTGTATATACAGGATGTTAACCCCTTGTCTGATATATTGCTGGTAAATATTTTTTCCCAATTAGTTGGTTGTCTTTCTAGCTTGGTTGTGATAGATTTAGCTGTGTAGAAGCTTTTTATTTTAAAGTAGTCCCATTTGTCGAGTCTCTCTCCAATTTGTTGTGACCCTGGGACTCAGTTCAGGAAGTTCCTTCCTGTGCCTATTAGTTCAAGTGTCTCTCCTACTCTGTCCAGCAGTAGTTTCAGAGATTCAGGTTTAATGTTAAGGTCTTTAATCCATTTTGAGTTGATGTTGGTGCATGGTGATAGGCTGGGGTCCACTTTTAGTTTTCTGCATGTGGCTGCCCAGTTTCACAGCACCAGTGGTTGAAGAGGCTGTGTTTCTTCTATTGTATGTCCTTGGCTCCTTTGTCAAATATCAGCTGGCTGTGGGCCTGTGAATTTATTTCTGGATCTTCTATTCTGTTTCATTGGTCTTCAGGTCTGTTTTTGTGCCAGTACCATGCTGTGTTTGTTATTATAGCTCTGTAGTATAGTTTAAAGTTTGGCATGGATAACCCTCCCATATTATCTTTATCCCCTAGAATTGTTTTGGCTATTCTAGATCTTTTGTTGTTCCATATGAATTTTTGGACTGTTTTCTGTATTTCAGTGATGTATGTCATTGGGATTTTAATAGGAATTGCATTGCATTTGTATATTAGTTTTTGAAGTATTACCATCTTTACTATATTAAGTCGGCCTATCCAAGAGCAAGGTAGGTCTTTCCATTTCCTAGTGTCTTCTGCAATTTCTTTCTTTAACTTTTTATAGTTCTCATTAAATAGTTCTTTTACATCTTTGGTTAGTCAATGTTGTTTTGATTTGCATTTCTTTTATGGCTAGGG
>NW_012267268.1:10846083-10861390 GCF_000151885.1 Dipodomys ordii
GAAGAAGAAGAGGAGGAGGAGGAGGAGGAGAAGGAGAAGAAGGGAGGAGGAGGAGGAGGGAGGAGGAGGAGGTGAAACAAGAAGAAGAAGAAGAAGAAGAAGAAGTAGTTTTGGCTATGAAGGCAAAATTTCTTAATTATTATTTTCTCCTTGCCTATAAGCAATGTCAAAATCCCAATAAATAAATGAATGAATAAATAAATACATGTAGATTAAACTGTGGATTAGTTAGAACAACCCTATAATGCAGAAAAATCTGGGCATGGGGTATTACACATTAAGTAATATGTAAGTAGATACTATTTATTTTTCTGAGGTCTTGTGGCCAAGCCTCTTAAGGAGGGCATTTTTACTTCTTTCATTGTATTTCCTACAGAGATCCTAATTCCTAGGGCACATTCTAGGAGGAAGTTTTGGGCTAATTCCTATTAATTGCTATTATTACTGATGTAATTAGAGGGAGGGAATAGTTTCAGGAAATATACAGGTAGTCAGAAAATGGTCATTAAATGAATCAAATAAGGACTTGAGTCCTTACTTAACAGCCCAGCTCTATAGCAAGGATTGTTGAGTTGACCAAATTCCTAAGGCAAGAGAAAGGAGAAGCAACTACTCTGTTTCTGTCTCCCAACTTTTCTAACCATGTTAGCCTATCAGGCAATTTTATAATCGCAAGTATGTTTCATATCCATGTAATCATGTTCTTTTATATGTGATTAGATCAACCCTTAATTTTTTAAGATAATATTTTTATGTTAATGAAACATAATTTCGCAGAGTTTGAAAGCACAACTTTTAAGTTTTAATTAAATGAATCTGGATTTAAAAAGCAGTCCTTATCTCAGCAAAATTTCTTCCAGGTTGACTTTTATCCTACTGGTAAAATTTGGGAACTGGACAAAAGAAGTGATGTGTTATGGTGAGTAGCATGCCATTGAAATCATCAGGGGAGGAAGTTATGGCTTGATTGATTTATATTCAAAAAATTGATATGTATGGGATGACAAACTGTGTGTCTGCCTGTAAAAATAAGAACCAACCTAGTCACCATCATTAAAAATATTATTAACAATAACAACAACTGAAACAAACAAAAAATATTTTCCTGGACTTTGATTTTTTTTTACAAATATAGATTGTACAATAAAAAAAATTTTCATTATGTGGCAAAGAAGGAAGCAAAGATTATAAAATAACATTTGTTTTGGATTTTATAAAAATGACTGCTTGAAATAGTAGTCAGTCAGCATCTGAAAAAGCTACAAATCAAACATAGTCTTTTAAACAACAGCAATAGAATTCCAGAAACCTTGAATTCATTATTCATTTTATTGTTATTTATTTGATTATTTATTAGTATTTATTGTTGTTGTTTTTACTATTATTATTATTAGCATGTACTAATATGTAACATTGTGCTATGTATTTGTACCTGAATAATTTAATCCTTATGATGACCATAATACATATTATGTACTATTCCCTGAGAAAGCAAAGGTTTTACCTTCCCCAATTTTACAGAGATCCATGAGTCAAACCTAGGCCCCTATGGAAATCATTATATTGCTCATTATTCTGCAGACTCCAGTGGTCTGGACTCTTTCCACAATCCTACCTTGCTAACATTAACATGAGAAGGCTTTGCCAAAATTTGGCACTCTCCCTTGAGCTCTGGTGTCCCATGCTTCCTGCAGTGAAATGGTGAATGAATGTAATGGACTTATCAGATCACTTTAAGTGGGCTGAATCAGGGGTTTGGAGCTGATTGGGTGCAAAAGAGGAGAGATACTGCTGAGAGAATAATACAACGGAATGATCGATGTTCTTGGGGGTTGTGGTTGTTCTGACCTGCTTTTTGATAGAACTCTAAGAGTGTTGAGCTCGCTAAATTTCTAAAATGCTTTTGCTATGATGGAACACCTACATTTATAAAAAGAGGAGTTTGAGAAATGTTTGCTGGCTGGCTTGTCAGTTCTAGAAACAGTCTGAGAAATATGTCTAATATTTTCTTTCATTCTATGATGAACATAGACAAAATAAATTAAAATGTCAAATTAATGTTTTCAAATCAATATTGGAAGTTATCTAGGATGATGCTCACCTATTTGCTTTGCATTTCAAATGCAACATCAGAAATCAGAAGGAACCACCACTGACCAAATTATGAAAACTCAGGAAAGAAAACATGGTGCATGTTTTAAATCTGAACACATTTCCAAATTTTGATTTTGAACATGGTTCACCAAATTTATAGATAACTAGAAAGATATTTTTCTCAAGAATTATCCCAGTAACTCAATCAAAACCATATATTAATCTGAAGCAAATATCTGTATCCATTACAAATATTTATCAATATACTTTCTCTGATCAAAGGAAAACACTTTTTAGTTCAGAAAGTATTTGGACTTATCTTGGAAAAAAAATCACATATTTTTTAACTAAAAGTTACATTAAATGTCTATGAATTTTTCTATTCCTCAAGTATAGGAGCTATTGTATAGAACAGTTCTTGCTGATTAATAATGCAGTTCAGTGGTAAACACATGTGTAAAATGTGCAAGGCCTTTGACTCAGTCTCAGGTACACCTTTTTTTTCTTTTCTTTTTTGGTAGAACTAGGGGTAAAAATAGAGATATTTCTCTTTCAACAACTTTAGGATAATCTTCTACTATTGAGCTACATCTCTATGCTAAAATTTAAAAAGTAAAACCAATACCTACCAATAACTCCTTCTAAAATGAACATGCTCATATATTCTATCTTCCCAGAGACATTTGACTTTTTTAAAATAATATATGCCTACCGGAAGATATAAATAATGTTATGTGAATGCTAATTTTTTTGTTTAAAAAATTTTGGGGTCAAACTAGCCTGAGAATTTTCTTTAATATATAAATTTCCTTCAGCATAAAAAGATATTTTTCTCAATGTATATCTGGGCATTTTTCCTAGATTGAACATCATGCTGTTTTTTATTTGTTAAAAATGCATTGAGCTAGTTACCAGTGACTCATGCCTGTAATATTAGCTGTTCAAGAGGCTAAGATCTAAGGATTGTAGTTTGAAACCAGCCCTTGGGCAGGAAAAGTCCATGAGACTGATCTCCAGTAACCAATAAAATCCAGAAGTGATGCTGTGGCTCAAGTAGTAGACCACTAGCCTTGAATAATAACATTCATAGACAGCAACTAGGTCCTGATTTTATGTCCCAAGACTCCTCCCCCCTAAGAAATATAATGAAAAATCCTTTTATACCTAACTTATAGGTTATTGAGAAATAAAATTAATTAATAACTGTTTGGAAAATAAGGAGGAAATAGAGGAAATGAGACTGATCAAAGTACATGGTATATATATATATATATATATATATATATATATATGAACATGGCAAAATAGAACCCCTTATATACCTAATAGATGTCAATAAAAGGAAGAATCCAGGTTCAGACTGTTACATTGCCTGAGTGAAATGATATAGCTCCTACTTGTACAAATACTATATGAGCCTACATCTCATGATGGTGGATATTCTGATATGCACATATCATAGAGCTCTTCCTGACTGGCAGTGGTCCAGGTGTGATGACATTATAATAATCTCAGTCTTTTGGGTACTATGTCTAATATTAGAATATTATTGCAACAATGGGAAAGGAAGAATAAGAAAGAAAAAAGAAGAAGGTTACTGAAAGACAGAATCTGATATTAAAAGTGATAATATAACTCTGAAGAGATATGAGGCCAGCAGTTCAGGAGAGACTGTTGACAACAGGGTGAGGAACCCTCCTAATGCAAATTTTTAGCACTGAACATACAGGTGATGTGTGTCTTGGCCTATTGTGTGGGAAACTATGAAATGGATGCTGCTTAAACCTAAATCCAGTGTGATTTTTGTTGGAATGTCTCAGATGTGGCCATGAGAACTCATTCCATCTCCTGTTTATACTTACTGTCAGCCTACTCATTTTTCCATCAATGAAACAGCAGAATTCAGACAGACTGGGAAGAGGACTTACATGGTAATACGGCGTGATAATGTTTCTGACAATGAGGGAGAAAAGGAAAATAGTGTTAGACAATGAGTTATAGTAAGAAGAAAATAAAAGCTTAATCACATCCATGGGAAGCTATACAATTTAGAGAGTAGCAACAGAGCTAGATATTCTCACAAGGAAAAGCCAAGACAGAAAATATCTGAACCCCATTACTATGATTACAAGATTCACATTGACCTGCATAGATGTTCCTAGAAACTATTGACCTAAGAACTAGGAGGAGAAACCAACAGGCATTGGGGAGCTCAGCCTTTTGAATCACAAACTACACTGAGACTTCTTAAAAGACATCAGTAAAGAAAAAGGCTACAGAAAGTCAATGGGAATGAGAGAACAATTAGTGTTGGGAACAAGGGGAAGTTAAGTTAAATCTTCATTTGGAAGTAGGTGATACAGGGTTTGGAACCACAGTGTGGCTATTAACCAAAAGCAAGTCTTTCTTCTAAAGAAAGTGAATCCACAAATCTAAAAATGAGAATGTCCCGATGATCTCATGCAAAGAGACAATGAGCCAACATTGTTTAGTAAGAGAATACAGCCTCTAACATATATTTGCAAACATTTTTTTTTGGTCCGTCGTGGGGCTTGAACTCTGGGCCTGGGCACTGTCCCTGCACTCTTCAGCTCAAGGCTAGCATTCTACCACTTGAGCCACAGAGCACTTCCAGTTTTCTAGTGGTTTATTGGAGATAAGAGTCTCATAGACTTTTCTACCCGGGTGGGCTTTGAACCGTGATCCTCAGATTTGAGCCTCTTGAGTAGCTAGGATTACAGGCATGAGCCACCAGTGCCCAGCTATTTGCAAACTGTTGCTATTGTCTTACTATGCAACATATTCTAGTGATTTAATCATGCAATATAACTAAATGTTGGAAAAAGCAGGGTACAAGATATCATTGTTATTATAATTTAAGTGCATTTCTTATAAATAATTGATGGCTGTTATTTATTCATCATTGAATTAGAAATTTATATTAAACCTAAGTAAGCTTGCTGAAAGAAAATTTCTATTTTTGTGCCAGCTGAACATACTTGGAAATTCACAAGAGCCTATGTCTGACTGATGGTTGTAATATACATAAAATGGCCAAATGGTGTTTAATATACATAGAAGATTGAATTAAAATGTAACATCATGGGGGCTGGGAAGGTGGCTCAGTGGAAAAGCGCTTGCCTTGCATGCCTGAGGCCCTGGGTTCGATTCCTCACCACCACATAAGCAAAAAGAAAAAAGCCAGAAGTGGCCTGTGGCTCAAGAGGTAGAGCGCTAGCCTTGAGCTGAAGAGCTGAGGGACAGCACCCAGGCCAAGAGTTCAGGCCCCACGACTGGACCGCCCCCCCCCAAATGTAACACCAGCAACAGATGTCAAACTAAGAAAAGAGCAAAGTTTTCACTTACTTGGCTGAGTGACACCAGATGTCAAAGAGACAGTTCCAGTTAAGCCAAAAGTTGAATCTTGGTGCCACGACATCAGTGTTTCTCCAAAACTTCCTCCTTGCAATTGCTGTATGAATTCTGGAAATTCTGAGAAGCTGCATGTTCTTTATTATTTGTTAGGAGTTTGATCCAAATTTATATTTAAGCTTTAAGCCTTATAAGATCAGAAGCTATAGAACTCATTTTATTTTCATTCTTTGAAGATTAAGGTATTATGAATGGTTATACTTCAATTCTTTTCTTCTGAAGTGAAGCCAAACACAAAGTTACACTCTCAACTATGTCAGACATAGGTACTCAGAATACTTTTCATGCTTAAAGCATGAACTTTTCGGTGAGGAAACTTAGGAAGAACTGCTCTCAGTCACTGATTTAGTTAGTAGAAAGTCATTTAAACTCCATTTTTCTCATTTAAAGAGCAGAGATGATAATGTGTTAGAGGATTTCAGGGTCCTGTCCTTGTTGGATATACAGGAAATCAGCTTTCAGAAAGATAATTTTTGACATAACGACTTGCACTTCTCATTGTTGCAATGGATCCACCTGTATCCCTATTTAAACGACTTGTTTTTCCCCTTCCCCTCCACAAATTATGGCAACATCAAATACAGTGAAAGCACGGGTTATACTGTGAGGGAGGGACATACAAAGCAACAAAGAAATAACCTTATAAATGCGTTAGAAACAATCACATGAAAGAAAAAAAAACATTTGAATACATATCTTAGGGTTACAACTTTGGTGGGGGGGCAGGTAGGATAGGGTGGGCGGAGGGAGGAGGATGGGAAGGGTTAACAAAGGAGGAGGCTACAATGTTTGATAAGAAATGTACTCATTATTTTGCCCATGTAATTGTAACCCCTCTGTACAGTATTTTTACAATAAAAAATAAAAATTATAAAAAAAGAAAGATAATTTTGTTCTTATCTGTCCTGACCCGCAGGATGTCAATGAGGGCAGTGAACCTAAGTGAGAAGGAATGAAGGGACAAGAGACATGAAGTATGACAGCAAGACAGGGATTCTGATCAAGCTGCAAATTTTTATTTTTCACATAGGGGTATTTATATGCTTGGAATAAGGAAGCTTTTTCATTGGCCATTAAGGAAGCTTTTTCATTGGCCATTAAGGAAGCTTTTTCATTGGCCGTAGCAGCTGCAGGATGTTTGCTTAGGGCAGGGGGAAAGGGTGGCCATTAGCAGTTGCAGGATGTTTGCTTAGGGCAGGATGAGGGTCATATCTGTAAACTCAGCCTCAAGATGTTCCAGTGAGATAGTCAAGCCTATCATGTTGAGAGACTCCCCTTAGGCTCCCAACATCTCCCCCTTTCTTATTAGAAAATTGACCATCAATTGTTGGCTGTTCTTTTTAAGGGGGTGACAGAGGCTCTGTTCCTCTAAGGGCCCAGGGTTTTTCTTTGCTCTTGAGCGAGCTTCCTCACTTGGGGAGGAGAATTTTACAGGCCTTGGCATGTTTTTTGAGGAGACGGCTTGTGGGTATGCATGCCAACCGTCATGCACCAGAGCTTGCCACTCAGGGGTCTTGGGTTTGGGGATCTTACAGATGCATCCCCCTGCAGTCTTACCTGCACCCTTGATTTGAGCATTTTTTCTTCCTCCCATAGGTACATCTTCCCCCCAAGAGGAGGGGCCTATAGGAGGAGGGGCGAACCTATCCCTTATGGCAAGGGCACAATAGGTCTTGCCCTTTGAATGGTCAGGAGTTATGAATAAGGAGAAGGGTATTCTAAATAAGAAAAAAAAGGGGGTTCCCACTGGGACAAGCTCATGGCAAAACACTAATTATAAGCCTGGGGTAAATCCTAGATCTCAATGCCGGGGTCTGCCATATCAAGACGATGGTAATGAACCTGTATGAGCTTAGAAGCCAAGAGATCAATCTGTTGTTTAATAAAAGTTACAATCCTATTTAAAGCAATCCTCCGATGTTGGTCTGTACTGTTGCTCGGAGGTAAGCCACTTTGTTTCCACAGTCAACCTTTTGGCTCCAGCTACCAGGAGCCAAATAAAATAACCCTTTGCATTTGCAGGGGACACCAAAAAGAGTGGTCATGAGATTTTTTGTAGCTGGAGAGTCAAGGCCACCATATACAAAACCCCTTTAAAAGAAACACTTCAAACAGGATGGTCCATGTCTGGAGTTCTAGCTGCATCTGTAGGAGAAAAGGAATCATCCTCAGGAGGAAGGTCTCCCCTGGGTTGTGGTAAGCCATTAACCTGTTTTATCAAGCATTCTGACAGCCACCTTGGGGCCGATACTAAAAATCCAAATACCCAAGCCCATGTTTATCTGTTTTTTGGGTAGCTTGGATGGGCTCAACGGTTCCTTGTCCTGATTTTCCAAGACCCATACCAGGGACAAAATCCATACTTAGCATTTGATGTCTAACAGTTCCCCTATTGCCCTCTTTGTCAGTCCAATTAAGAACCCTGGAGCTGACCAAAGGGTTTTTTGACTACCCTATGCCTTTAAGGTCAGTTAGGGATGAGGTAAGGGGCCAACTTGGTGGCCAATATTTTTGGGAAATAACTGTGGCATCTGCACCAGTATCCAAAATTCCCTAAAACTCCTTTCCTTCAATTCACAAGGTGAGGGTGGGTCTTTTTTGAGTGATAGGCTGAACCCAATATGCATCAGAAGACCCCAAAGAAGCAGTTCCTCATGGTGTGGTCTGAGCAGTGGAAGAATCCCTTGAATTTAATGGGAGCATTACCAATTGTGCAAGCCTAGTTCCAGCTGGAATAACTGCAATTCCATTAATGGCCATGGCCAAAATTTTTATTTCTCCTGTATAATCATTATCAATAATACCAGGAAAAACTTTGACACCTTGTAAGGTAGCAGAGGCTTTTCCAAGATTAAGGGCACACATATGAGATGGAGAGGGTCCCAGGGTCCCAGTGAATATTATTTGAGATCCTTGTACAGAGTCTAGTATTGTGTGGGTGGTGGCACCGAGGTCCAGTCCTGCACTGGAGAGAGGCAATCGTGGAGAGAGGTGGGGGACTTGTGTTGGACCAGGAGCTTGGGAGGGGACAAACCCTATGGCCCCTGGACTTGCCTTGGGGATAGTCAGGGCCAGGGGCTGGCCCCGAGGGAAGTTTCCCAAAACATGAGAGAGAATGGGTTGCCCAAGGGCATTTGTTTTGGATCTACATTCTTTGGCCCAATGATGGCCCTTATCACATTTGGGACAAAGAGTGGCAGGGAGTGGTCTACCTGTAGCTTGGGAGGGCATTGCCCCTTGGCTTTGTTTGCCTATGGGACATTCACATGCAAAGTGACCAGGTTGTTTACAATTAAAACAAGTATGCAAAAGCAGCACCTATGGCAAGCCCCATGGGGTGAGCAGTCCCTACTCCAGCACAAAGACTAACAAATGCAGAGAGGTCACCCTTGTTTTTATGTGGCTGGAGGACATGTTGACATGCCCGGTTAGCATTTTCAAAGGCAAGATGTTTAACAAAGGCACTTTCACTTTCACTCAGCCCAAGAAGCCTTTCTGTAGCCAAGTTAAGCCAGGAGACAAAGTCACTGTAGGGTTCATCTGGCCCCTGTCTAACCTTTGCCAGGGAAGTAGTAGCCGATCCCTTTTGAGGGAGACACTTCGAAGCATAAAGGCCAGCGTTTTGAATTTGTGCCAAAAGTCTGGCAGGAAAGCGTGCCTGTTTAGCTTGGTATCAAAGGGTGCATTACCCAAAAGTTTAGTATAGGTCCAGGTTTTTGAAGATGTTTTAGCCAAATTTTTTGCACTGTCTCTCTACATCATTCCTTAAAGTCTGCATTCCATAAAACAAAATCACCCCCACTAAGGGTGGCATGGGTCAGAAACTTCCAATCATTAGGGATGAGCCAGCGTGCATTTTGGTTTTCTAACAAGGCTAACATATAAGGGGCAATCGGGCCATATTGGGCACATGCATTTTTAAGTTTTTCAACAAACAGATGGCTAAGCCTCTTATACTCTTTTTGGCCTCTTCATCCCCAGTATCCTGTTTCTCATCCTCCTTTTCCTCTTCTGATTTCATCCTCCTCACCCTCTGAGGTCCTATCTGTCTGGCTCTGAGTTACTGGAAAGGCGAGGGCTTATTGATGGTGTGATCTAACCTTAATTTTATTAGGCATATGGGCCAAGGCCAGTGTGCGGAGTTCATAATCAAGGGACCGCAGTTCTTTTAAAAGTTGAATGTGTTCTTGCCTGTGTTGAAGGGAATCGCATAAAGGGGCCAGGCTAGGTAAAGGGGGGAGAGAAAAAACATCTGGAGGGGCAGTGGGCCCTTGAAGGGCCAGGCCACAAAAGGAAGGGGGCGCATAGGAGGGATGCGGAATATTTAGGGTAGAGGGTTTAGTCTGAGGTAGAGGGAGACTGAGTAAGGGGGGCCAATCAGGCTGATGATATTGGGCTGCCTCCTCTTCCAGGGTGGCCTCCTCCTCGGGACTTAAATTATCCTGAGGGGAACAGGCAGCCTGGAGTACAGAATAAAAATGTTCATCTACCTTTTGAGAGGGAGTTTCAAGATATTTTAGGGAGGTTTTAGATTTTTGAACAGGATTTTCAGTAAATTGACCAGAAGGCATATCTAATACAACTGATGGGCAAGCCGAAGGGGGCGGAGAGGCATGTTGGAGAACCTCCTGTCCTGTTTTTACAAGTTTTAAAATTCCATTATCAAATAGAGAACATTTTAAAATGTCATTAATCAAATTCCAATAGGAAAAGGCAGTAGCAGGGACCTTTTCCAGACTAAAGGTTTCATAATAATCTTTTAAACAATCTCCTACTCTTTGCCATCCTTTTGCGTCTATGGTTCCTTCAAGGGGGAACCAAGGACACAAGTCCTCTATGTATGAGAAAAATTCTAAAACCTTTTTTTTAACCCATGTTCCCCGTGTCTTGAGGGCCTCCTTGAGGTCTGACAGAAATAGATCATGTGATGATATTGCTTGTCCCATGGCGGGTCACTCACCGTGAGTCATCCTCACTCTCCTCCTGGATCTGTCTCTCGGTGGGGTCTGTCAAGGTGATTGCGGACAGTGTTTGGCCAAGTTTTCCCAGAGGACAGTGTCCCTTCCTTAGTCAGAGGCTCATGCCCCACGTAGGGCGCCAGTTGTCCCAACCTGCAGGACGTCAACAATGGCAGTGAACCTAAGTGAGAAGGAATGAAGGGACAAGAGACACGAAGAATGACAGCAAGACAGGGATTCTGATCAAGCTGAAAATTTGTATTTTTCATACAGGGGTATTTATATGCTTGGAATAAGGAAGCTTTTTCATTGGCCGCTAAGGAAGCGTTTTCATTGGCCATAGCAGCTGCAGGATGTTTGCTTAGGGCAGGGGGAAAGGGTGGTTGTTAGCAGTTGCAAGATGTTTGCTTAGGGCAGGATGAAGGTCGGATTCTGTAAACACAGCCTCAAGATGTTCCAGTGAGATAGTCAAGCCTATCATGTTGAGAGACTCCCTTTTGGCTCCCGACACTTATCATTACCAGTGATGTGATTTTGTTATTAGTAGGATTGCATATGAATTTTCTGTTAACCACCAACTCTTCTGTACAATCTTTTTGGATCTCTAGCAAAGAAGATATGTCTATACCTTAAGCCTAAAATCTAAATTAGAAGAGAAAGAGGCAAATTTAAGGAAACAAAGAAAACTTTTACGGTCTTCCAAATCTACTTTTGTATAATAACAAGTCTTCAAAGAAGGGCTATTGAATGACCCAAATGTCCTAAATTGATCAGAGCTTATCTACCTCTAAGAATGAGGTTCGGTGGAATAAACGTAGGTGAGGTGAAGCTTTGAATACTAATTGTAAAATTAGAGTGAAGCAGTATGTGTGACTCTGTGTGTATATGTGTAAGTGTATAATGCTAAGCAAAAATATTGAACTGAAAGACTATTGAATGATTGGGGAAGAAAGGACTGTGCTGATGGACAGCATAAAGCAAATTATGTTTTTCGCCTTCAAAGTGCCTATGACTCACCAGGAAGTTAAAAGTTAAAACTTTACTTGCCTAAACCTCAAAGACTGAGATGTGTAGGGAAGATACAAAGATTTACATGTCCAGCAAATTTCCAGTGATACAGACAGGTCTGTGGTCCATTTTGAGGGAATGATTAAAATAGAAGGTCAAAATGATCACCCACCTGCTCTGAAATCACCTATTCTCCACTTTTTAAAATCCTTCAGTAGCCTTACACAGGGATTTTTCTCTCTTTTTTTCTCTTCCCCTCCCTCTCTTTCACACACACACACACACACACACACACGCACGCACACCTACAAAAAGAAGAGGAAGAGTTGCAAAGGAAGACAAAAATGTGTGTTGTAATTAGTAAGAATGTGTTAATTTTATATATAAGTTGCTGTAAAATTTAGTGAGCTGACTTGAAGAGTTTTAGGAGGCTAGCAGTCAGTAATGATAGCTGCTGTAATGATGACAATTTTCATTATTATCATAATTATGCGGTTATTATCATTTTGATGTTAAAATAGTCAGCATCCTATTCCTGTTCACTCCCATTCCAGGGTTCTGTTTGTCACTCTGTTTCAATTCGAATCCTTATATTAGATTTCTAACTGACCACCTATTTCTAATTGCATCTATCCTTAGGTTCTAGCAGAATAATTTAAATATGATGCTATTCTTCATTAAATGAAGAAAATGTTCATGAGTATATGTGCTTATAAATGATCTTTAGCATGTTTATATAATTTCCTTCATCCATTAAAGTTACAAGGAAAACTTTGAAACATCATCCTATGAGGTAATATCATATTAGTGTTTTTTTCTGCTTGGATTGCTAATTGTTGGTTACTCTTTACAATGAAACCATCTCTAAATCAAAGTCAGGTAATTCAGGGAGTAAACTTATTACTCTTGTTGATAATTAGTTAGTAATATAATATTAGCTCATAAATTCATAGCAAGACATGACTAGTGATTTCAAAGTAATTTTTCCAAACATTCCAAACACAATTAAAAATGATTTAATAATTTCTTAATTTAATAACTTTTGTCCTGAACCATATTTACCCATAAATATATAGAGAAGCAAAAATAGTTAACTTAAGTTTTTAAAAACATGCATGTAAATACACTGGTAATCACCTGCATTGATATATACATATGAAATGTGTGAAATGTGACTACCCAGAAGTGGGCAGTTCCACAACCTAGTGTAGGTGGGGTTAAGGAGGAGAAAGCTCTTAACTGGAGAGTTCAGATGAAAGCTGGAGCAGCAGCAGGACCTAACATTGCTGTGCATATCTTTTTCTATATTTAATGAGTTAATAAGAAGTACTAATTATTTACTTTTTTAAAAGTGTCTAAAAGGGTCTAGCAACTGCCCTCACTGAACCTAGTATACTTGTTTAACACTTCCCCTTCATTGTTAACTGGAGGAAATTTCATTTAGACTGGATGGGATACTAAAGAAGTATACAGCTTTATGTTTTCTTGACAAAGGCAATGAGCTCATTCATCCTAAGTTGGAGAATACTGAAAAGAATTGAACACCAAGAACAAAAACTTATCCCTAGCTTTATTTTCCTTTAAAAAGTACTTCAATAACAGGGCATAATTCTCAATGAATAAATACACATATATGTACGTGTATACATGTTAAGAGATTCCTTTATACCTACTAAATTGTGTCTGACTTACCAGTAAGAGTTAATGTTTCTGAGTGTTGAAAATTATGTGCATAATTTTCATTTATAAAGGACTCAAATATTCATATGAAGGTGCATTATGTTATTACACCTAGAATGTTGTGGGTTTTTCTTTCAATACTGAGTTCTTCATGGAAATAAGGAAAGAAGTCCACATGTCCTTCTCCTGGATAAACAGTAAGGCTCTCAGTAACAGAGTAAATGTCAATGTGATGAGTAGACAGTAGAAGGATAAATTTATGGCCCCACTTGACAGGGAATTAATCTGAAGGGTTTTTTTTAATCCTCCTTGTATCAGCTTATATATCATAAATGATGACTGTATCATATTTTAATGGTATGCTCTCTCTAAGTCTTCACTTTAAAAGTGAATTTATCATGCTTGACTTCATGCAGAGTTTCCTTATAATGTGCTTCATTTTAATATTGTGTTTTGGCTACTGGCACTACTTGAGCCCATAAGAGGAAAGCAAATTAGGAAATATGAAGCAGTGTGAAAAGAAAGAAAAACTTTGATAATATTGCCATTGTTAAGATATATATAGTGGTTTTCTATTGAAATTTATGTTTCATATCCATAAAGTTGTTTTATTTATATTTGAAATTTATAGAAATCAGAAGCCAGAAAGGAAAAGACATAGAGAGATGGAAAGAGAAAGCCATCGTTTCATATTGATGTACAGAAATAAGTTAATGTATACATACCATAGGTAGTTGTACAAAATGAATCTTGAAATAGAACACAATTGTTCACACTAAAATGCAAGCACAAATTCCCACCTGCTATTCAGCTGCAGAAACCAATAAACTTTTTTTTTTAATTGTGAAAATAATATACAGAGGGGGTTAAAATTACATGGGCAAGATAATGAATACATTTCTTAGCAAGTGTTGTAGCCACCTCCTTTGTTTCCCCTTCCCATCCATTCCCATCCTCCTTCCCTTCCCTGCACCCAAACCTCCCCCCAACCCCACACTAAAGTTGTAAAGTTCATTTTCGACATAACGACTTTTACATCTCATTGTTGCGATGGATCCAACTCTATCCCTATTAAAATGATTTGTTTTTCCCCATCCTCCACAAATTATACCGACATCAAATACAGTGAAAGCAGAGGTTATACTGTGGGGGAGGGACATACAAAGCAACAAAGAAATAATCTTATAAATGTGTTAGAAGTAATCACATGTAAGAAAAAAACATTTGAATACATATCTTAGGGTTCATTTCCCTAACATCACCTTATCTGACCTTTTCTGCTTGACTCAGAAATATGCTAGATATTGCAAATAAGGGAAACAATGGGACCTATATTTCTTTGGGCATGGCTTACTTCACTTAATAGAATTTTTCCAAGTCTTTCCATTTCCTAACAAATAGGGCAATGTCATTCTTCCTGAGGGAGGCATAGAATTCCATTGTGTGTATATATACCACATTTTCTTGACCCATTCATCTACTGAGGAGCATCTGGGTGATTCCATATCTTAGCTATAGTAAATAAGGCTGTAATAAACATAGTCATGCTGGTACCTTTAGTGTGTCTTGTTTGTGAACATTTGGGTAAATGCCCAAAAGTGGGATTGCTGGGTCATAGGGGAGCTCTATGTGGAGTCTCTTGAGGAACCTCCATACTAGTTTCCAAAGTGGTTGAACAAGTTTACACTGCCACCAACAATGCAGTAAGGTTCCCTTCTGCCCACATCCCCTCCAGCATCTGTTGTTATTAGAGTTCTTGATTTTAGCCATTCTAACTGGAGTGATGAGGTATCTCAATGTTTTTTTTTTATTGTAAAGATACTATACAGATGGTTACAGTTACATGAGTAAGGTAATGATTACACTTCCTGTTGAGCATTGTTACCCCCTCCATTGTTTTCCCCCTACCATCCCTTCCTTCCCTACCTTCCCCGAGGTTCTTTTTTTTTATTGTGATTAATTGATTACATAATTTCCCGAATTTCACAGTATTGTGGAATAATGATGCTCATTTAAAGTCACAAGTTCATTCTGACTTTCCTGGAGCAAATTGTCTATCACAGTCTATAACATATAATGGTGTACACATGTTATACACCATACATGTGATCAGCAGCATGGGGATATTTAGTAGT
>NW_012267268.1:10863441-10873983 GCF_000151885.1 Dipodomys ordii
ATGCAATCCCATTTGTCCAACATTTCTTTGATTTGTTGTGTTTCCGTGTCTCTATTAAGAAAATTTCAGCCTGCTCCAAGGAGACCTAGGGTTGCTCCATTCCATAATGTAATGTTTTCGGAGTGTCTGCTTTGACTCTGAAGGCTTTGATCCAGTTGGAGTTGATTCTGGTGCAGGGTGATATATGAGGTTCTATCTTTAGTTTTCTACAGGTAGTTAACCAATTTTGCCAGCACCATTTACTGAAGAGGCTGTCTTTCTTCCATTCTAATTTTTAGCTCCCTTATCGAAGATTAGATGGCTATAGGTCTGTAGGTTTATTTCTGGGTTTTCAAATGTATTCCATTGTTCCTGAGGTCTGTTCTTGTGCCAGTATCAAGCTGTTTTTGATTACTATGGCTTTATAATAGAGTTTGAAATTTGATATTGATATTCCTCCAACAGTGTTCTTTCTGTTGAGGATTGTTTTTGCTATTCGGGGTCTTTTATTGTTTCATATAAATTTGTGGATTGCTTCTTCTATTTCCTTGAAGAATGAAGCCATCATAACCCTCATCCCAAAACCAGGCAGGGACTCAACAAAGAAAGAGAACTATAGACACATTTCTTTGATGAACATTGATGCAAAACTTCTCAACAAAATGTTGGCCAATCGACTTCAACAATTCATCCAAAAAATTATACATAACATTCATACAATATTCATTTCAGGGATGCAAACTGGTTCAATATACATAAATCAATTAATATAATTCATCACATCAAGAGGAGCAAGGATAAGAACCACATGGTTATCTTAATAGATGCAGAAAAAGCATTTGACAAGATCCAACACCCCTTCATGCTGAAGGTTCTGGAAAAATTAGGAATCCATGGAACATTCCTCAATACAATAAAGCCTGTAGATGACAAACCTACAGCCAGCATTATACTTAATGGTGAAAAGCCATTTCCTCTTAACTCAGGAACGAGACAAGGATGTCCACTCTCTCCACTTCTCTTCAATCTAGTATTAGAATGCCTCGCTACAGCAATAAGACAAGATGCCAACAAAAACGGGATCCAAATAGGGAAAGAAGAAAAACTCTCCCTCTTTGCAGATGACATGATCTTATATTTAAAAAATCCCATAGATTACACTCCCAAATTACTCCAGCTGATTCAAAACTTTGGCAAAGTAGCAGGGTATAAAATTAACCCCCCAAAATCAATGGCTTTTCTGTATGGCAACAATGAGAAATGAGTGGCTCAAAGTAGGAAGGCAACTCCATTCGTAATAGCCCCTCAAAAAATAAAATACCTAGGAATTAACTTAACCAAAGAAGTGAAGGACCTCTATGATGAAAACTTTAAAAACTTGAAAAAGGAAATCAACACAGAACTTAGAAAGTGGCAAAAACTCCCATGCTCCTGGATTGGAAAGACCAACATGGTGAAAATGGCAATACTTTCCAAGGCTATCTACAAAACCAATAAGCTTTCTAAAGTTGGACTTAATAGGCCTTGCAGTTAATTAAAATAATCAAACCTTATGTTGCAGCAATTTGAAGTGGAAGAATTATAAGAAACTGATGGAGATGTCATTGATATTGGAGTCATTTCCCCTAAAATCTGATATTAAGCTGCCTGCCATCACTGCAACCAGTACTGTTAATGAGGCTTCACACGTCAGCAATTAAAATCTCTGTGTGGCAAAACACAATTTGGGGAATAATAGATGAAGTCTTCTCAGAATATACTAAGGGATTAGATGCTTTTGTTGTTGCATTTTTGTGTTATGATGAGTTTCTCAACTGTGAGTAATAATTCACTCATTAGCAGTTTCACCTATGGATCAAATCAGCAAACACAAGCCATTGAAACCTTCATTACCCCTTTCAATCCAGCACAGATATGATTAAGTTGACAACTTGTCAAGGGCAAACTCAACCCTTTAAGCTTTTACCATAGTCAAAACTCTTTGATTGGATGCAGTAGTGGGGTAAAATGGAGTTATTAGAGTGGACACTCCACAAGGTCAGGAACAGTTGTTTTTATTCCACTTGAGCTTGCCAGAGATAATGGTCATGATGTTAAAGGCAGCATGACAATTCACTGAACTTTGGCCTTATAACAGTTTCTATGATAAAACATTATCCATGACACTGTCATTATCCTGCTTGAATTTATAAGTGTGATTATAGGAAAATTGTACTTGTTTCAATTTATATCCATATATCAAGATACTTTAAGGTGATATCACATGCTTAATATTTAATCATGAAAAACTATGTGATTTCTCCATAAATGGAAAATAGTATAACTAATTTTTTTCTGGTCCTGAGGCTTGAACTCAGGTACTGGATGCTGTCCCTGAGCTTCATTTGTTCAAGGCTAGCACTCTAGAATTTGAGCCACAGCATCACTTCTGGCTTTTTTGAGTGGTTTATTGGAGATAAAAGTCCTATGGACTTTCATGCTCTGGCTGGCTTTAAGCCAGATCCTCAGAACTCAGCCTCCTGAATAGCTACAATTACAGGTGTGAGCTGCCTGTGTGTGACAAGGTCTTTACTCTTACATTTTGTACTGGATCGTTTTCTAGCAGTTCGACCTTAAGCAAAAAATAAACAAACATTATTTTGGAAAGAAATAGTTAAAATGGTCTCTACATACATCATATAATATTTATGAGGAAATTCTAAAGAATACACTTGACAATGTACTCACTTACATATGTAACTGTAACCCCTCTGTACATCACCTTGACAATAAAAATAAATTAAAAAAATAAAAGAAAAATCTTTAATGATAAATTAAAAAAAAAGAATTTCTCAGTGGACTGATCAGTTCTTACAAATTTCTTCCCTGTGTAGGAATGAAAATACAGACAAGAATCTAATTGATATTCTACAAAATTAAGAAGGATGGGGAAAGTGGTGGGTAGTAGATGGGAGGGTAATTATGATGAAAGGGGTGTTTTTGATCAAGACATTTTATATTCATAAACTGCTTTGTTAAATTGTAATTCCTTTTTATAACTATTTAAAATACTACTTCTAATGAAAATGAAGGTTTCAAAAACAATATTTTTCAAAGAATTATAGAATAAATGAGTCCAGTGTAGATGCCAAATATAATACTGATGTAATATCCACCTGGAATTATATATGCTTAAAAAGAATACTATGTGTTTTTACTCTATTTGATTCCAGTGCCTTGCACCTTGTATAAACATTTTTTTCTAATTTGGGAAGGGGAAGGGATATAACAAAATGATGAAATAAGGATACAGGATGACCCATTGTAACAACAAGATGTACAAGACAGTATGTTGAAAACGAACTGCATAACTTTGGGAGGTGGGAAGGGAAGAGTTGGGGAGGCAGAGAGGAAAAGGATGATAGGGGAAAACAAAGGAGGGGATAACAATGCTGTATAGGAAATGGGCTCATTACATTACTCATGTAACTGTAACCCCTCTCTATTGTATCTTCTATATAGATATCTCTCTCTATATATAGATATCAATCTCTATCTATCTGTATAGATAGATAGAGATAGATGTCTATCTATCTATCTCTATATAGATAGAGATAGATAGATATCTATCTCTATCTATCTATATATATGTGTGTATGAACAAGCTGGAAATAAAATTGGGAAGCTAAGAAGAAGCGTGAAATAATTAGAAATAAATTTAATAAAAGAAGTACAGGTCTTTGACACTAAAAATAACCTAGAAATTGCTAAAAGATGTTGCTGAAAAGTGTTCTCATGTTCATTTCTGATCATTTTTGTCAATTGCATAGATGTAAAATTTATAAAGAATTACTTATTTAAATGGTATAGTTTCCTCTTTTTCTCTCTTTATATATATATATATATTCATAGAAATAAAATTGCTTAACCAAACCTTCGCAATTAAAATACATCTATGTGAGTAAGATAATAAACTGCTTAACTTGCTAGTAATAGATAGTATCCTATGCCATAATGCAATCCTAGAAATAAAACCAATTGTTTTATCATATACTGTTGAATAAAGCCACTCACAAGTTCCAACCATGCTGGAAAACCAGTCTTTCTAAAATCCTTAAATTTAACAATGTAGGAAAGATACGTAGTTGAAAATCCCAAAACTACCAGAAGTCACTCAATAAGGAATGGACAACATGAATAGTCCTTTATCTGTTGAAAAATTGATTTCACAATGAATAGATTTTCTCTCAAAGAATTACAGGATCAAATAAATTAAATAGAGCAGAACAGAGAATGAATAAACTATTAATAGATATATTTTAAAAGTAGGTAAGAGCATCAAAAATCAGATCAAAAATAAAAATTAGACCCTAAGTAAAATCAAAATTACAAGGAGAAAGATCAAAATTTATGCTACAGAAAAATATAGAAGATTCCTAATATCTACCTATATTTTAGATAATGCAGAAGAAGTAGACAAATTTTTAGAAGTATGAAACCTACCATGACCATTATAAAGAAGTAAATATGGAAGCAGAGAATAAGAGAAATACAGACTTCTCAGGCAAACTTGAGACTAAATTTCAACTGATACACTGGTAGTGCTCCCAAATAATAAGAAAGGATTAGGAGGATTGTAGGCTAGAAGAGCCTCAGGCAAAAGATGCTATGAAAAAGATAACACAGGTATAAAAGTGCTAGGGCATGACTCTAGTGGCATAACACCTAGCCAATGCCAGCCTTGCATATAGTAAGAACATTCAATGTACTTAAAGTAAAAAGAAGACCTAATAAACTAGTTGAGAATCTAGTTGGAGAACTAGGAAATATGTGGGGTTAGGATAGATGAGGGTGGGAGAAAGATGAAAAAGTAACACTGCTGAATATGCTTCTTACACAAAACATGGTAGGTTGAATTGAAATCTATTCATGTAACTATTTAAAGATAAAATATGTGTATAAAAAACCTATTACTGTAAATAAATGATTAAATGCATAAACAATAGAACTCCAAATAGATCTGTAATCTGTAAGTCAAGGATCGACCCCTTACCCTGTTATCCTAGGTGCATAACCCCAGGTATGCATGGATGTGCTTGATGTACAGGAAAGACAATCTGTCCTGAGTCTAGTAGACAACATTCCATTATGGCCATATCTGAAAGTCCCCATTTCCTTCAGCCTCTGTCTCCTTGCTCAGACCCCATAAAATCTCCTTGCTCCAGTCCCACCTGCTTGTACAAACTCCCAACCCTCTGGAAGTTTTGTTACCCCTCATTGTGCCTTGATAATCATCTTCACCTGTTGAGATGGAGCATCTGGCCTGTTCCTTCCTTTCTCCATTTCCCTAGCAGTTTGAATCACCCATCAAAACATGCCTGCTTTACAAAGAAAACTTCAGGACCAGATGGTTTTATTTACTAGTGGTGGCAACATTTAAAGATAAGTTCTACTCGTTTCAAACGCTTCCAAAACTTTGAAGAGAACACTTCCAAATGTATTTTGTGAGGCTAATAACATCCAGAAATTAAAGCCAGAAAAGACAACACACACACACACACACACACACACGAACACACAAACACATACACACACCCTACAGGCTAATATCCTGGAAAATACAGATGCAAACTCACAATATAATAGCAAAACAAATACATGAGCACATTGAAATCACATACCATAACTAAGCGTTTTTTTATTTCTAGGATGCAAGACTGATTCAATATCTGAAAGTAACTTAATGTGAGGCTCTACATTAACAGAATAAACAATGAAAATCCCATTATCATCTCAATATATTCAGAAAATACTTTTAACAAAATTCAGCACCCTTTCATGATTCTAATATCATTAGAAGCAAAGTATTTCAGCTTAACAAAAGCCACATCTAAAAAGTCCACAGGTAACATAATACTCAATGAAATAAAGCTAATTTTCTTTCTTTCCTATCAAGAACAAAGTAAATATTCTCACTATTATCATTTGTATTCAATATGACACTAAAAATTCCAGCCAATGCAGTGAGATAAGGGAAAGAAATGAAAAGGATCTAAATTAGAGAGAAATAAGTCACATGATAACCTTTAAAGATGATATAATGACTATAAAGAATTCATTAAAGAAAAACAACTGGATTGGGATGTACCTCAGTTGTGGAGAACTTCCTTGTCATGCCCGAAACTATGGGTTAATAAATTAGTTAACTAGTCAATTTTATTATTTAGATAAAATAACAGGATATCACAACCCCATGTAAAAATAATTCATCTCTACACAATGAAATGGACTATTTAAAAAGTAAACAGGACTATCCCATTTACTGCAGTATAAAAAAATAAATTATTTGAATATTAATTTAACTAACAAAGTTAAATAATTAGTGAACAAATTTCAAGTTAAAAGTACATGTTATGAAGGAATTTAAAAGGTTGTTTATTGAAAACTAAAAAATATTGATTTAGAACTTTAAAAAATAAAAATGAGGAATCTAGTCTTCATGGATTTAAAGACTTAATATTGAATATAGCTTCCAAGAAAATTCTTTTTACTTTATTTGCACAGGAAAAAACAATTCTACACATTTTAGGGTATCACAATAAGTATGAATATTCAGAAAAGCTAAAGAAGATGGGAAGAAATAAGCTTTCTAGGTTTGTAATTCTTGATTTTAAAAATTCTATAAAATGTATTTGTAATCAAATCTTTTTGTTATAGTCATGAAGACAGACCTACAGATCAATGGAAGAGAAGAGATAACCTACCAATAAAGCCAAAGATCAATTGATCTTTGATAAGAAAGTCAAGACTATACAATGGAAAGGATTATCTCTTCAAAATCTATTATAATGAAAAGCTGGATATTCACATGTCAAAGAATGAAATTGGAACTTTAGCTTATGCTTTGTGCCTGAGACAACTCAAAATATATTAAAAATGTAAATGAAAAACTTATATGATAAAACTCCTAGAACACATAGGGGAAATTTTTCATTACGAAAGTCTTGATAAGGATTTTGTAGATTTGCTACCTAGAGCTCAAGCCACAAAGATAAAAATAGACAAATGAATTTGTATCAAACTTGAAAACTTCTGCATACCAAAAAAAAAAAACAATTGGCCAAATAAAACTAAAAAATGACAGAAAATATTTGCAAACCATGTATGTGAAAAAGGTGAATGATCAAATTACACAATAGAAAGAATGACATTTCCCCATTTGTAAGGAAACAGAAAAACTTGGAAAAAATTCTATTAAGTGAAGTAAACCAGACCCAAAGAAACACAGGCTGCATGGTTTCCTTCATTTGTAATAACTAGAAAGTGCCTAGAATATTTTTAGGAGAGGATTACACTAGCTCAAATGCAATGAATATATAACCATATAAAATGATCCTTATCAAAATGAACTCCAAGAAATGGGATCAAGAGGTGTTCTTTTTTTTATTATACTGTTTGCAGTTATTTCTTTTTTCTTTCTTTTCCCCCCTTTGCTATATGCCCTGTTGTAATTTTTTTTTTATTTCTGTACTCTTTGTCTTTTACATAAGTTTATCTGATTTGGGAAAGGGAAGGGGAATCACAGTGAGACACTCAGTAGATACTATGTTGAAAATGAATTTTACAACTTTGTGGGGAGTAGAGTGAGGGGGGAGAGAAGGAGAAGAATGTTAAAAAAGAAATGTACTGGGCTGGGAATGTGGCTTAGTGGTAAAGTGCTTGCCTAGAACGCATGATGCCCTGGGTTCAATACCTCAGTACCACATAAACAGAAAAAAACAGAAGTGGTGTTGTGGCTCAAGCGGTAGAGTACCTACCTTGAGCAAAAGAAGCTTGGGGACAGTGCCCAGGCCCTGAGTTTATTCCCGAGGTGTGGGAAAAAAAGAGAAATATACTCATTATCTTACTTCCTTCTGCATATCACCTTTAAGATAAAAAATTTTAAAGAAAAATATGCAGAAAAAAATTAAAATTAGAAAACTATTCTTAAACTCAGAAGTATAGTGATACTAATAATATTACTAACAATAGTAATAATAACTTCAAAGTGGACAAATTACAAGAACAAAAATTTTCTACAAAGCACGACCAGAGGCATATGAAAGATGCTTAAAATCACTTATCACAAAAATGTCTATTAAATGTACACACCAGCATACCTATTATTATTTTTTGAGTAATAAATGCTTGCGAAAGAATGCAAAGAAGTCATATTTCCATCCCATTGCTGGTAATGCACAATTTGTGCCATCATTAAAAAAATGGAGAGTCCAAAAAATTTAAAGTAGTTCAACTACATGATCCAACCATGCAACGTCTATGTGTGTGTGTGAAATCATAATCTCTAAAACACTCTACTACATTTATTAAAGTATTATTCAGAATATCAAAATCATGAAAATAATCTACATGCCCATGAACACTTAAGTAGGTGGAAAATATGTATGTAATAGAATACCTTTCTGACTTTATAGTGGGTACTTTGGCAACAATGCACCAGAGTGCACTTAAAATGATCAATTTCATAATTAAAAAAGAAGTCACAGAGAAAATACATGACAAACTTACATAAATTATCTCAAATAGTTGAGTTAGTATGGAAAAATGGTTGCTAATAGTTGTGTCCCTTATTAATAATTACATTTTGCTCATAAAAATATTGTTTAGAAGGTAAATCTCATATTTAATATTCTTACCTACAATATATATGTTTCCCCTTTCTTATTGTGTGTCAGTGTGTTGGTTTGAGCTTAGGGTTTCTCCTTCCAGATTAACTTTTTGGCTCAAGGCTGGTATTCTATCATTTGAACCTTACCCTTACTTTTAACTTTTTGCTCCTTAATTGGAGATAAGCATGTCTTGAATTTGTCTACCTCTGCTGTCTTTTAGTAGTGATCTTCAGATCTCAAACTCCTGAATAGCTCTTGTTACAGGAATGAGCAACCAATACTTGACTGCAATAAAACTTTTAAAAGATTTTTTTGTATGTGTGTGTGTATATGTGTGCATGCATATGTATGTCTGTGTGTATCTCTATGTGTCTCTGTATGTCTCTGTGTGTCTGTGTTGATGCTAGGGTGTAAAGTTGGGGCCTTGTACTTTCTAGGAAGACAGTCTTACCAATAATGATCCATATTTCCAGTCGTGTTTCCTCCTAGTTATTTTTAAAATAGGGTCTCAATTCCTGTTCCTGAAGAAACTTACCTGAACATTACCCATCTATACCAAACTTCCTGTCATAAAGAGCACACCATCATATCAGCTTACCATTGAGAAAGAGTTTTGTGAACTTTTCTACACAGTCTTGAACTAAAATCCTCCAAGTCTCAGCTTCCCAAGCAGCCAGGATTACAGACATGAGCCACCAGTACCCTGATGAAAAATTATTTGAAAAGAACAAAGTGAGACTATTTTCACTTCAATCCAAAGTTCATACTAATCTAATATTTACTTAAGCATGCAAGTACACTAACATAGAAACTATAAAATCCAGAAATAGATTTTCACCAGATCAATTGTCAAAACTCATAGAGATGAACACTTATGGTATAAGGAATTTGTGGTGTGTAATATACCACCTCAACTAAATCAAAAGAGATAACAATTGTAAATAAGAAAATAAAGAACACATATAGATGAGCTGCTGTTTAGGATCATTAATTCTCATTTTGTCCCTTATACAACTGATTATCCTAGTTGCATTTTATCATCCACAGTGAAGTGCATCAAAACATTTAATACCTCCCTCATTTCTCCCTTCAAAATGGTATCCCAAAAAGAGAAACTAAGGATTTTCCTATAATCTAGGTTAGTCTTGTCCTCTTTCCAAAAACTCCAGCTTCCCCCATTTCTTTTGCAGCCAAACTCAACTCTTCATTTCTGATGCCTTCTCCATTCTCTCTTCTCAATTCTTCCCAATCTTTATTTCAATTGCTTATTTCATCTTGTTTACCAAAGGCACAGTGATTAATCAGTTCTTCAATGAATACAAACATCTGCCAGACAGTATCTCTTATTCTGTAGATAAGTTTGCACAGTCTTGTAGACTCTGGTATTTATCTTGTGTCCATTATGGTACAGACCCATATTGTTCCTAATTCTTACACCTACAGGCATTAGGTAATCAAATTCAGCTTTACATCTGACTGATTCTCTTTTCTTTTTCAAAGTCGGAGATATTCTAGGATTACAAAACTAAATCTGTGTCAAGAAGCCAACATTGCTGTTTGGTCCACTTTCTACTAAATTCTAGGTCACGCCAAAAACAACTGGAAATTAGTTCCCAGAACAAAACCATAGATGAGGAAGGGTTGGATAATAGTGAAAGGCTACTACACATATATGTTTTTTTTTTTTGGTCGGTCGTGGGGCTTGAACTCTGGGCTTGGGCGCTGTCCTTGCACTCTTTTAGCTCAAGGCGAGCACTCTACCGCTTGAGCCACAGCGCCGCTTTCAGTTTTCTAGTCGTTTATTAGAGATAAGAGTCTCACTTTTGGGCATTTACCCAAATGTTTACAAACAAGACCACACTAAAGCTACCAGCACAACTATGTTTATTGCAGCATTATTTACCATAGCTAAGAT
>NW_012267268.1:10874465-10898894 GCF_000151885.1 Dipodomys ordii
GACTGGGGGGGAAGGGGGAGGCTGGGAAGGGATGTGAAGGATAAACAAAGGAGGAGGCTGCAATGCTTGGTAAGAAATGTACGCATTATCCTGCCCATCTAATTGTAACCCCTCTGTACAGTATGTTCACAAATAAAATAAAAAAATAAAAAATAAATAAAAAAAGAGTCTCACTGATTTTCCTGCCTTGGCTGGCTTTCAACAGTGATTCTCAGATCTCAGCCTCCTAAGTAGCTAGGATTACAGGCGTGAGCTACCAGTGCCCGGTTACACATATTTTAATTATAAAATGTCTATTCTATGGAGTGAAGTCCAATGACAATGAAATTTAAACTCTTAATTCTCAGAAATACTGTAAGGCAGAACTGCTACAGTCAAAAAATCTTTAATTTTCTAGCCATATGAAATCACCAAAATGTGGTTACTGTTTTCTGTGAATTCTTTCTGAATTTTTGTGCGGACTTCGTTTGTTATGCCACTGAATTTCCTCACTGTGTATTATCTTCCTCCCAATGCTGAGCTGTCTGTAAAATCTCAGCTCCAAGCGGGGTGCCGGTGGCTCACGCCTGTAATCCTTGCTACTCAGGAGGCTGAGATCTGAGGATTGACTCTCAAAGCCAGCTCTGGCAAGGAAAGTCCATGAGACTCTTAGCTCCAATTAACCTCCAGAAAACCAGTAATGGCACTGGGGCTCAAGCGGTAAAGCGCTTGCTTTGAGCCTAGAGTTTAAGCCCCACGACCTACAACAACAAAAATCTCAGCTCAGATACCTACACTTTCATGAGGCCTTTAAAATAAGTTTCTTTTCTTGCAAAATGGAGGAATTTCCATTGTACAAAGTCCTAGATATGGGCACCCAGAAAATGTGCATAGTTTTTTGACATTAAGAATGAGATGTACAAGACGTTATATTGAAAAACGAACTTTAAATCTTTGGCCAGGCTTTGGGTGGAGGGGCGGGGGAAGGAGGGCAGGGGAAACAAAGGAGGAGGCAACAATGCTTGATAAGAAATGTAATCATTACCTTGCTCATATAATTGTAGCCCCTCTGTACAATATTTTCACAATAAAAATTATTAATAAAAAAAGAATATTTACAATACATTCCTTTGTTGTTTGTTCCCCTTTGTTATGTGTGCATAGTGCATCTCAGTTTTTCTTGACATTATCAATTGGGCCAAAAGAGACATTTTTGATTTTTCATGTGCCCCTTCTACACTTCTACACATGGTGAAAAAAGAGCTAGATTATTTCACTTATTTGGTATTATCATTATTGTCCTGAATATCTCCATGGCAGAGAGCTTGCTGTCCATGCTGCTATATTACCCTTCACAGAAACAGCTCTGGTGGAGTTTGTACATGTTAAACTCTCAGACCAAGCTAACTTTGAAGGAATGATGAATGGAGTCCTGCAAATACTTGAATAGAATTTCAAGATAACTCCTGGTTGGAAAACACATTTAACACTGTACAAATGCATCATATATTTAAAACATGAATGATATAATTAATATTCTGATCATACGAAGACTGAACAAGAGTGCAATGATGTCCACATCCCCCAAAGCATAGTTATCTAGGAAGAGGGTCATTTCATTCATGGAATTATTCAAGACCGTCCTACAATTTAATTTATACATAGTTGTTATTAGGATGTAAATATTTGTGATTAGGATATACTCATCAAAAACAGGTGTTTTTATGTTTCTGTTGTTATTTTCTCATCAATTATTTTACTATGATCCTCCTATGTAATGCTAGAAATCAAGTCCAGTTATGATAGTCAAATGTACACTTGTAAATATTTTAAAAAGAGTGCTCTACCACTTGAGCCACAAAAACATTTTATTTGGTTGGTGGTGAGGCTTGAACTCTGTCTTGGGCACCTTCCCTGATGGGAAGGTTTGGGAAGGGGAAACAAAGGAGGAGGCAACAATGCTTGATAAGAAATGTACTCATTACCTTGCCCATGTAATTGTAATCCCTCTGTATGGTATTTTCACAATTAAAAATATTTTAAAAAGAAATGAAATTCTGAATACTTTATTTCAAATATCTGTCGATTTCAGGAATTATGCTGTTCAATGATATGTCTCCATTTTTTTTTCAGTTCCTCTGATGTTGTCCATAAACTCAGCCTTGATTTGCACTTGCTAATTTTCACCAGGACCAAAAGGGCTCAAGGAGGTCACTGCAGGTGGTGGAGTGGAGATATCTTCAACTCAGGTATCAGATTTGCAATTTAGTAGAAGAAAAGAATTTAAGGACAGTAAGGACAATGTTCAGTTAGAGAATAGGAAAGTTTATTCATAAAGGAAAACAAAGTATAGCCAGACACAAGATATTATATATCCAGAACATGGATGAAGAGAGATGTTCAAAGTTTTCTGACTTAAGAGGTATTTGCCCTAGGTAAAAAATGGTAAAGAATAGTTTAAACATTCCTTTAACTAATATTACTTCTTGTTCTGGGAATCTGCTATATCTAAATTATTCTTGACATGCCATTTGAGTTCAGAGATATATTAAGTTTGATTGACACAGATATTCATTCTTGCTTAACAAGAATTCCTTTTACTCAAAGGAACCAAAATTCTACCTGATGATTTTCTTGAAATGTTTACCAAGGATGTGTTTCTTTCAAATTCCATACATCTCATTAGTTCAAGGTTAAAAGAATTCCTGGCTGCTATGGTCAAGTAGGGGAATGGGACTTCTAAAGAAAATTCATGTGTCACGGTAATTGTAACTACCAAGGTGTGTATACTTAGCCCTTGGCCCTTGGCTCCCATGCTTTATTATCCCTAATCCAGCCCATCCCAGCTTATAAATTTCTTACAATTCTATTTCTATACATATGCCTTTTACTTTTCCAGGTATCACAGATGATATGAACTGACCAAGCTATCAAGCTACGTTGCTGTATCAAAGAATACTGAATCCCAAAATGTTGAATGCTCTTCACAAGATAAGAGTAGTATGTTTACCTAAAATTCTATGTTCTGTTGTAATTATCCTGATTTTGTTTTTGTTTCTGGTAGTTCTCATTCCCCCTGAAACATACCATCAGATTTTGCATTTGAAAATGCAGTTAGATGAAGATTGTGAACGAGCATGAATAAATATGAGACTAGCTATGGTACTGTGTCAAACAAAAACTCAATGTGTGAGCCAAACCTCCATGGCTCACACATGTAATCCTAGTTAATCAGGAGGCTAAAATCTGAGGAACATGATTTGAGGCCTGCCTGGACAGGGAAGTCCCCGAAATGCTTCATCTCCAGAAAACCATCAAAGAACCAAAGTGGCACTGTAGAGTAGAATATCAACTTGGAGTGAAAAAACAAGGGACAGTGTCTAGGCCTTGAGTTTAAGTCCCAATACTGGCTCAAAACAAACAAATCTAATTTACTAGCTTTGAAAATGTGACCACATTCAAATGATTCTGAACTGATTAGCATAACCTAAATATTAAATTATATAGGAAAATACCTATCAATTTACTAATCAAGAGGTAGTTTTATTAATTTTCTTGTTTTGCTTTCTTTTGCTTTATAATAATTTATTATGAATTTTATATCATCAACTAATGATAACTTTGAAAATTAGATGTGACCATCTATAAATCCTATATCACTCTACCATCAACAAACACCATGCTATATTGCATACTATCTCTGTGATATACATAGTATTACATAACATACAGAATTTGATTTTATTCAACTAACTTTACTTCATAAGAGTGTTCAAACACTAAGAAAATATTTCACTGATGTAATCTTGTTTTGTATTCAGATTTGTCATACAGAGAATCATGGTTAAAAATAATTTCAAAGATGAATCTCCTATTTGTTGCTGTTCACACAGCAAGACCTGGGAACTTGGTGTCTGGTAGGCAGAAAGGGACCATACCATGTGGGTATAGACAAAGTTTATTAAAACATCATACACTTATATAGGCCATAGGGGCATAGAAGGCAAGACTGTAGTCAGGGGACAGTCACAGGACAATCATGGGACAGAAAGTTGACCTTCTTGGGAAATGCAAACAATCAGCAACCTTTAATCGGTGATGGAGTCATTCAATGTAATAAAAGAGCAAGCAAAGTGCAGGTGGGGTTCCATTAAAAAGCACAAAATGAATCTTGAGGAATAGTTCTACAAAATTAACTAGGAGGAGCACGAATGGCATTTCCCAAAAACCATCACCTGAGTCTGGCACGGGGCGCAGGACATTTGCCCCTCTCCCCCAGGAGTGCATGCTAGCACACACTCTCATGGCACAACTGAACTCACATGGGGCCTTGCAAGTTGATGCCTATTGAAATAACTTTTGAATATATTTCCAAATGTAGCATTAGTACCTTCAAGAATATGAACAAATGAAAAGCTTTGCACACAACTTGACAAATGGATTGCAAGAACTAATAGAAATTGTTTATGGTGTGAGTATGGTGGTGAGTATGAAAATCAGTTTTATATGATCTGGACATAGTTTGGAGTAGTACAATAATTTCAATAAGAAAAACTTTTGACTCACTCTTTAACGATATGCATTTGAATCATTTTGTAGGTGTCAGGAAACTATTTACAGTTTCTCTTAGTTGGATGGCAGTTGGTCTCCTCATTTCTGGGAGACACTTCATTCTCCATACAACCAAAAATAAAAATGCAAATAGACCCCCGTTCCCTTAATAGACTAATATTTGCAAGCAATATAACATTCAAATTATCTAACTTCTGGGAAAATTTTCCATTTATGAAATGAATATTCATTCATACCTCATTTCATTCACTCACTTATTAAAAATGACTTGGGCTGTTTCTCTATACTATGAGTGCTTGAGGTGGAGTAGTAAGCAAAACAATTAGATTTAAGGAGAAGAATTGCAGTAGGAGGGACAGCTAGTTCAAAAATGAACAAATGAAAAGCACAGTGCTTTGAAACAAAAATTAGAAGAAGTGAAAATTACCTAGAGACTGCCTTTTTTAGGGGCTAGTAAGAGGAAGGAGAGAGCTCTGACAGGTCTATTAACGCTAGGCCTTATGACTAGAGTGAGGGATGAGGTTATAGGTATAACCCAGGGAACCTTCATTCCCTACCCCTGACGATTTCTATTTTGTTTTCCATTTGTGTCATCTATTTGATAAAGCTTTTGGAGCATAACGGAATGTATTCAGATTGTGTGCCATTATAGGAGACTGGACTTACACAGCTTGAATCTTCTCATAAGTCATTTATTTTGCTTTTTGGCTTATACTCTACTTACATATTTTTAAAGCAGCTAAATGATTTCCATGGGGGTATTGGCAGAGAATATATCCTATTCCTTCAGATAGTACATGTATTCGAAGAAGTATTGAACACAAACAAATTGATAGGCCTTCGGAGAAAGGACTGAGAAATTAAACTTCTGGATTTGAGTTTGCTCACTGAAGAAGATTGGAGTTGGAGCCAGTGGCCTCTTTCTGTAATCTCACTTATATGATGGTGTCCTGAACATTTGCTTTCATCATCACTGCAAACATCAAATGAAAGGCAACATGTTGGGCATAGGAGAAATGGCAAACTATTGGTAACCATTGTTAGTGTTGCGCTGAAGGAGCTGAGTGAAATCTCTAATTTCACAAGGTAAATCCTCCTGAGAGCTTTTGATAACAGGTGTGAAAAGCAGGGTTGGAAACTTTGGTCATTGTCCAGAATGGCCATCTAATTTTACTTTTGAGAAAAATAGTATTAATGAATAGTATGGCCTATTAGAGTCTAAAACGTCTCCTTTGGTGAGTAGTTTTTCTGACCATGGTTTCTTGCTGCTGGGTGTCTATTACCCTCAGTAATCATGAGTTCATCTGGTGCTTCTAGCCAATGCTTTCAAAACATCTCAAAGCCTGGTTTTTACTTGAAATGCTGTAGTTTACTTAGCTGTTAACTTCTACTCTGCATGTCCTTCCTGTCAGGATGCTTAAGAGTTTCTTTCAGGCCACCTTTTGCACCTAATTATGGCCAACTGCAAACTAATTAAGCTCTCAAGGTGTCTCCCAGGAGGTGAGAGTGCTTGGCAGCCAGGGCAGCAGCAACACTGTGGCTGGGAATTAATGATAACAAAGTATATTGATTGACCAAGTCTGCTTCCCACGTGGCAATTTCCTCGAAGTCTCCCTGCCAGCAGAGATAACAAAGGCAATCAAGAGCAAAGCTTTTGCACTGGTGAGACTTGAATGATCTCATTGTTTAACTTTGTTCCCGGATCTAACTTGAAAAAGTCGAAAATGAATAAATAGAGTAACAAATAAGAAAGAAGAAATGTGCATGAATGAATTGAATGAATGAATGAATGTGGAAGGCTAATCAGTGAATGAGAGTGAATGCAGTCTCCTGGTGTAAAATCAAGTATGGAAGTAAAAGTTAAAATAATGTGTGGCCAGGACTTGGTGTAACCTGAGCTCTTGTGGGAAGGAATTTCACTGAAACAAATGGATGGTAGGCTGCAGTCCTCAGGGACTTTTCCTCCACACTGAATAATACCACACATTTCACCTACAAACTATGTTAAATGATTTATTCTGGGACTTATGTTTGCTTTGTGATGAATGTTTTTCTCCTTCCGTGTGTGTGTGTGTGTGTGTGTGTGTGTGTGTGTGTGTGTTTATTCCTTTATAATTCCTTTATAATCTGGATTCACCCCAATCCCTACCACCTGCATTAGCAAAATGTAATGCTTTGCATAACAAAATCTATTTGTGATAAATTATTCCAAGAGGGTGATCTTATTCTAATATGTTTATAAGAAATTTTTTCACCTCTCTTCCTCTATTTATATGTGTATTGTGTATCCGCAGATACTTTTGTTTGCCTGTGCCTTGTATATGTATGTGCACCAAATAATAGTATTTCAGTAATCCACAAAAAGTCTCATACAAGAGTGTTCTCATGACCCCAGTCATATTTATTTTTATAAGTATACCCTTTCCCATGTATATAATAACATTGCCTAAAAATTTATTCTCAGAACATATTCTAACTTTTAACTGATTTCTGGATATATGTGTGTATTTATATATTTCTTGATTTATCAACTTAATGTTTATATAAACTGAAGTTGATTAAAGTCTACAATCTTTAATATGCTTCTTTTAAAGTATGCAAATCCCTAAGCAGATTTAACAGATTCTCATTATTCTTCAATGCTTATCTATTGATGATTAATGACCCAAGATCAGGTTTCCCTTCCATGCTGATTCCCAGAAATATATGCAAACTCAACAGTTACCACGCTATGTTTCCTTAGAACACAGGTCTGCAACTGTTACTAATTATATTACAAATACAAAAATGCCAAATTAGTTTCAGATGCATGTGATAAGACAATTTTAAATAGGTCTCCTATCTGCTGTACTTTTGGTTATTTAATCTGATGATTAGTCTTTTGCAACTTACAAAAGTTAGCAAAGAACATTATATGATCAGTATACTCTTCCCGTGGCACACCTAGAGAAACTTACAGTTTTCCAAAAATTACAACAAATTGGGAAAATGTGTCCCCAGTGTATCTCTTTTCCTTGATTTACTTCATATTACTATATCCCTGTAGGTTTCCAAAATTGATACCGTGCAGTTTCCACTGGCTCTGCCTATTTAAAACAGTGACAGTCAATGACTTCCATATTCATTTTCCATCATATTAAGAATATGGTGAGTTTCTTGTGTAACAAGTTAGGAGCTATTTAAACTTCCTGTTATTTTTGGAAGACATTTTGAAACACAGTTTTTCCCTGTAACAACCTGAAGTTCCCAAGTTCTGTTTCTCCTTTCTCTTCTAGGTGAAGCAATGAAGGAAAGAAAATAGGATATCTCTATGGTTTTTCCTCAATTACTTTTAATGCATAACTTGTATTCTCTTCTTTATACAGCCTTTAGCATTTTACACAGCCTTGAGCATTTTACTAGACCTCTTCTTCCTTCCCTGCTATCTGTATATATGTCTGTTTGTTCTCTGAAAAAGTAGATTTTTATTTGAGACAATCTGACTCCAGGTAAAAGCCACTTCTCACCTAGCAGGTTTAGAATTAGTAAACTTGCAGCAACTTAGAATTAGTAAACTTACTTGTCATTTTGGAAACATGCAAACAAAATGCAAGAGCCTAATTAAATATATGAGTATATACATATAAATAGATTAATATAAATATGGATATAGATAGCTTTGAAGGAATAGTTGAAACACTTTCATTGCACAATCATCTTTATTGTGTCATTTTAAAATGATTTATCTTACAAAAATGGAAAGGAATATAGTTTTGAAGGAAGGCATGTATTAGTTTAAATAAATCTCAAGTTATATAAAATAAGTTACAAAAGATAGTCTTAATTTTAGCCATTAAATATTATCAAATAAATCAATGTTATTATTTTTAGGCATAGTACTATTGCCAAGTGTCATAAAAAAGAATTAAGTAAATAAAGGTCACAAATATTGCTTCAGTGTTTAAACATACTTTTCTTTACTTATCATAAATTTATAAGAACATTGTTTCCAGTTGCTTTGATTTCCTGCACTAAATAAGTAGTCCCTTAAGTGTACTCTGCACCTTATACATATGCTTAGAAAACTATTTTATATACTAAATGATAAAAATAAAGGTCTACCTAAAAATTTGATGTATTCTGATCCTTGGAAACAGAGCATTCGTTTGTGTTTCAATAACAAAAAATAATTGAGGCTGTGTGTTGGTGGCTCACATCTGTGATCCTAGCTACTCAGGAGGCTGAGATCTGAGGATCTCAGTTCAAAGCCATCCGGTGCAGGAAAGTCCACGAGACTCTTATCTCCAATAAATCACTCAGAAAACCAAAAGTGGTGCTGTGTTTCAAGTGGTAGAGCACTTGCCTTGAGCTGAAGAGCTGAGGAACAACGCCCAGACCCAGAGTTCAGGCCCCACAACCGGACCCCCCCAAAAAAAGAAAAGCTAATGAAGCTTACCATGAAACAGTGTCTGAACATACAGCTCAAATTAAATACAGTATCATAAATATAATTACTTTGAATTACATGATGTGATTTCCCAATGTACCAGTTTACTCTATTTACACCGAGTTGTGCTGAACATTCTATATGTATTCAGAGGTTTCAGAACCTATTCTTCCACAGCCCTCTGGTCATACCTTGAAACTCGAGTTTACCATGTAGAGCTGAAACTCTCTCTATACATGGCCTTGATCTTAATACAATGAGTTGGTAAAGACCACAGTAAACATTTAATAAAACTTTTGTGGAATTTTTATTTAAATGAATGACTCGTAAGTTTAGTTGAAATATATGAATAAAGATTACCCTTCAATTTCCAAAAATAACATTACCTTTAAACACTCAGGTTTCAAATTAAAAGTTGAATTTATATATATGTACCTTGGTAACAATAATTTTCACGCCAATATATATCCAAGAAATGAAGGTTTATTTTGCAAATGAGGAAATTATATTTATAATCATTAATTATTTTAAACTGTATGGTTAATATTAAGAATATGAAAAATGAAGGAATTTTCAGATGACTGTGTGCCCATAAACATACATGACAATATACTGGCAAGCAATGTGTTTAGCACATTGTAAGTATTCAATATGTTAAATTAATTTGAAATCCACATTTAAAATATATGTTTAGGTATCTGTTTATTTTGTGTGTGTGTGTGTGTGTGTGTGTGTGTGTGTGTGTGTGTGTGTGTGTGTGTTACAGGGCTTGAATTCAGGAGTTTGAGCTTGCTAGGCAGATAGTCTACCTCCTGAGCAAGATATCATTGAGAAACTCTTTTCAATTATGTTTTTCTGTATGTGTCTACACATATACATACACACAAGCACACACACACACACACACACATATATATGAACTTTCTGTGATTATATATAGAGACATGTATATATGCATATACCATTAAAATATTTACTTAAATGAAGTAAGTCATAAGGGATAAAGTAATTTAGGGGATTAGCCAAGGAATATTGGACAAATTCTAAAAACCCAAACCTTAAGGACTGTTTAAAATTATTAAGTTTTCATCTTGCTAGAAGGCAATTTTTCTACATTAAGTATCAAAGAATACTTATTGTCTCAAATACAAAAGCCTCACTTAATTGTCTACATGGGCATAAAATCAGACTTTAATTTCTTATTGTCAATGAAACTGAAAGAATCAAAATGAAAAGAGTAAAGTTTTTCTACAACCAATCTATCTACCAAAGCCATAGGTATATCCTTAGGCACAAAGACACTCTGACACACTTATTTTGCTTCCTACATTTAAGAAGGAAAGCATCTTGTTTAACTAATAGGACTCTAAAGAACTGCCCTGTCAGCAGACAATCCTATTTCAATTTCACACTTACTATGTGTCTGATAGACTTCTTCAAGGCTTAACTTAGCAAGCAGAAGGAATAAAGCATAGTTCAAAATTTAGATGTAATGTAACAGCATATCTAATGTACATACATACTTTGATTTGGATAGTTATCATGAGTAGGATTGTGCTCTGTGTGTATATGTTTGTGTATAGTGTATGCATATGTGCTTTGGATATGTAAAAAATTACATTATGACACTATTCCAGAACCTTTTGAAAATGCTACAATTTTTCATATACAGCAATGTTAATTTCATTCAACCCAAACAATCAATAGGTTTTAGGAAATATTATGAACGAATTTGTATGATTAGCTTTGTCTATCAAATAGCCATGTTAGAAAACAATACTTCATGCATTGGCTATAAAACTTAAGGGAAAACACTTCTAAAAAATGCCATTTTGCTGACATGATGTATGCTGTATATGTCAAATACTAGGTGAGGACAGGGCTCTAAATATGAATAGACATAGAGATTACTAAGAGATTACTAAGGCATTTGTAGCATGCAGAGCAAGGAGGAGTGTGTAGGGCTTAGAATTTAGTAATGCATGCAAGTTTACAGGGATCTGATGCACCTCTGAGGAACTCTCACTGAACTTCAGGAAATAGAGACACTGTTAAGAAGCAAAGAGGGAAGAAATAATAAAAGAGTTGAAAAGAGATGAGCACAAACTAAGGGCATCCAGCTACCTTTCATAGCCAAAACAGAAGACAACACATGTAACAAGGTGACAGGAATTTCAATGGATACACAAGTATCATTGTTATAAGTCCTTGACAATGTCAAAAGAAGCTAACCAGGTTTGTGCAAAATGCATACTGATTCAGTGGCGGGGCCTAATCAACTTCCAGTGTCAGAGTTGGATATATTACTTCAGAGTAATATGAGTGGCTCTTTTAAGTAAATATATATATATGTATATTAATATATACACATATATGTGTTTTATATAGATTATATAGCTACACATATCATATTATACATAACATTGTATATAATGTATATATATAATAAACAGCATGTATCATCTATTGTATGTTGTATATATAATATAGATTATATTTTACATTTTATATACATTGTATGTTATAAATTATGTTATTTATGCAATATATATTATGTATTATACTGTACATAATACATTAGAAATTAAATATAATATCAAAAAATGGAAAAAATCCTAATTTTTAGGAACTTTCATTAGAGATTTCATTGTTACATTTTTTTACATGTTTACAATGTATATAAAATTAGTCTCACTCCCTCCATCACTATACCTTTGTCTTTCCCAAAAGAATCTCAAAGCATAGTTCAACATTTAGATGCAATTTATATTACAATCTATTTTGAACATATTCTTTGTGCAATTTTTACCATTTCAAAGTATTTGACTATATTAATCTTCTTTCAAAATGCATTAAAATTATTGATCCTCTATTATTATTTTTCCCTTCCTTTTTCTTATTATTCCTGAGTAGTTCCTTAGAAGGAATCCCAAATTTAAAGGCAGTTATGTATTATAAATATTGTAATACCCAAACTGCAGTACACAAGCAACAGTGTAATGGGGAGCCTATTAAAATAGACAAATGCAACAGTAGTAGTATTTTGTAGCCAGCATATCTGGTTATTGCAAATTTTGCTGGATAAAAGAGAAAACTTGTGAGAACACAAGTTTGTTGGTTGAACACCTTGGAAATTTCTGCCCCATAAACTAAAGACTTAATTTAATCTACCTCATCTGGGATTTCAGTTTTATAGATAATAATGACCTAAGCACCAAGCTTGGGAATAAGTCTATTATTTTAAGATCTGTAAGTTATTTCCACCACAATGTCATTATTCACTTGCAACCAAATATTTGTTTTTTCAGGGAAGAACAAAGAGCACTTAGCACTATTCAACCTAGCTGGACATGATCATGACTCTAGTTCCTTCCAGGAGTCCTCTGAGGCTGAATGTCCCTGAAAGGTACAGTAACTAAGAGAATTTAAACATGGATCTTAGAAAAATAAAGTATTTGAAAGAAATATTGCAAAAGTAAGATCTTACTTTAAAAAGGATACTCATTTTATCTGTCTTTTTTTAAACTAAAAAATATTTAATTATTGAAAGTAATCACTATGATAATCACAATGTAAAATTTTGATGATATTGCAATGTGTTTCTTTGCTTTCTATTAAACAGTAAACAGTTTAATTATTTTTCATAATAACTGTCACAGTCATGAAGCATATATATGCCTACCTAGTTTTTCAATCAGACATATGCTTAAAACAGGGCAGTGCAGATACTTTCCTATCATTACTTTCCATATATATATGTATATGAATGCATTATAAGAATGTATATATATACTCTTTATATACGTATATATTTATTATATGTGTATATTTTCAATTATTCAATAGATTGCTCAAATGTAAAACTCATAAGTTATTCTAATTTTATGTTATTAACAGAATCACATTTTAATCAATGATACTTATCAAGATGGAATATATGCATTTTGATCAAGGAAGGTAGAATATACATGAACAACATTTTTATTGGCATATCAGCCAGAAAATGAATACTATTGAAAATGAAATACTATTTAAAACATGTATATGCCAATGTTCTAAACCAAAAATGAGAATATATATACTTTTTACTTCAGATTCACAAGAATGTAATTTTAATTACATGTAAAAATAAATGTAAAGCCCTCTTTTGGAAAACTGTACGTTTTTAATAAGATATTTATATTCAGTAATCAGCCACTTAATTTTCAATTACTTAAAGTTACATAGTTATATTTAGTATTTTAATTATTCAATTTAATAAATGTAACAAATTCAAACTGAAATGTTCTGGAATGGGTACAAAAATTAATTGCAATTTAGAACGTTGCATTTATTTTTTTTTAAATTCCTGCAGCCCCACAGAATTAAAAAAAGAATTGTATTAGGAATATGGTTATGTAATATTTGAAAATTTGTCATATTTCTTGATTTCAGTTATGTACCTTTACACATTTCAATTCTTTTTTTATATCTGTCTTATATAGAAGTCCTTTACATCAACTACTTCCTTAAATTTTCAAAGACAACCCTCTCAGGTACAGGTTGCTTAAGCCAAGAACAGGAGAGTTGCAGTGATGTCCATCTTCACTTCCATTACGATTTTCTCAAGGGATGTGGGGATGCTATCAGACATTTTGACATCCCTGTCTTCCTATTGATACATACAGCAGGAAGGCTATATCTTCTTCTGAAAAGATCTATAAACACTGAGACACTGAAATCTGAGGATTTGACATTCAGCTTGAGGAAAACCATCCTCTAGACACAGGTAAAAAGCAAGATAGAGCCTACAAAGAACAAACAAATAAAGAGAACAGAGAACATGGCACCTGAGAGAAGAGGATAGAGTGCTGCTGGAGAGTGTGTTCCTGTCTATCATGCTGAAAACAAAGATGAAAAAAAATGTAATAATCAGATCCTTTGCATTTGGTATAATGAATACAGTTGATGCCTTTGCTGTAGCACCAGTGGTGTACTGCATTGTACTGCAGATTGTACTGCATTGAGACAGTTTGTGAAAGTTGAAGCTTTGAGTATAAATAAAAAGCAGCAAAGAGTATCTGCAAAGCAGGGAGCAGTGAAAGATGCACCTTAGCTGCATGCTAACATAAATAGCTTCTTAAAGCAACGAGTAACTAATTTAAAATCCTTTTATATTAGAAAAATATCAAAACATATAAAGGCCTTTGGGGAAAGGAAATGTGATAGAATTTGGACCAAAACCATGAATTAAGTACGCATAATAGCTAAGGCAACAGAAAACAAGTAAAGAGAATGAAAAATTTCTGCCAGGAGAGGACACACATGTACATGAGCACTGCAGGTTGATGGTTGTACAACATTGAGAAAGGTAGTCACACTTCCCAAGTTTTAGATTTCTACATGAAAGGCATCTTAGATGTAGAGGAGATCAAGAACATATATGAAAGTCAAGAGTTCATATGTGGTAAGCTGAGCACCATTGGCTTACCCTGTAATCCTAGCTGCTCAGTATGCTGACATCAGAGCGTCAAAATTGAAAGCCAGCTCAGGCAGGAAAGCCAGTGGAACTCATTTCCATTTAACCACTCAAAGACCAGAAGTGGAGATGTGGCTCAAGTAATAGAGCTCTAACCTTGAGTAATAAAGCTCAAGAACAGTGCATAGGCCCTGAGTTCAAGCCTTAGGAACAGTACAACAACACAACAAGCATATGTACACTCTGTCATGCTAGTCAAAGAAAGGCCATTGTAAATCATAAACATCTCACCTAGTCAACGTCTGATTTTAACATTTTTCTTATGTTTAATATTTATTATACCTATTACAATTTATGATAGCATAGAAAAGCAATTGAGAATTGACTACAAGTTAGGATGTTATATTTATTTTCACTTCATGATGGCTAATAGTTAGTAATGGGTCATTGTAAAGTTCCCAGGCACTTCTAAGATCTAATTCTTCAATGAATGGCAAGATAGTAACACCTAGAGAATCTTATAGATTAATTACAATTGATAAATAACATAGATATTTCTGCAAGAAACCAGGTACACTGAATTTAGCTAAAATAGTTACTAGCCAGGCATTTGTGGCTGTAATTTGACATAGGGAAGCAAAAGAAAAACCTACTAGACTTCTGAGTTCAAATCTCCAGTACTGGGGAAAAATTGTCACTAGTCCTTAGAAGGCAGATACTCTTCATCTTTCTGTCACTAATGTGAATTCTACTGTTGTATTATGAAGAAAGAGAAGTTTACTAAAGAAGTTATAGCAAAGTAGAAGGGAATCAATGTGACCTTAGCATCTTTCAATTACTCTGCTCATAGAAATTATATTAAACATATTATTATTTACAAAAACATCTTTTTTATGTTTTTATTGTAAAAACACTGTACAGAGGTGTTATAGTTACATAAGCAAGGTAATGAGTACATTTCCTATCTAGCATTGTTGCTTCTTCCTTTGTTTTTCTCCTACCATCCCTTCCCTCCCACCTCCACAACTATTCCCTTCTCACCCCCGCCCCATCAAAGTTGTAAAGTTTGTTCACAACATAGTATCTTGTACATCTCATTGTTACAATGGCTCAACCTGTATCCCTATTTAAGCATTTTATTTTTCCCTCCCCCTCCCCAAATTAGAGAAGTGTATATACAAGATAAAGGGCCCTGACATCAAATACAGTGAAAACAGGGGTTATACCATGGGGGAGGAACATACAAAGAAACAAAAAAATCACATAGTACATTATAAATATGTTAGAAACATCTTATGAAAGGGTAAATCCTCTTATTTGACATAACAGAAACAAATATATAAAGAGAATCATTGTATTATTCAAATACAGTTACGTGACAGAAGAACAAAATACAATTCCAGTCATTTTTTTAACATCAAGATCACATGCTTTTAAAAATCTGCCTCATAAATCTTCTTCACAGACATAGGCTTCCATATTCTTTATTAACCAAAACCATCTACTGCAAAATAAACAAGGAATTCCAGTTTTTAAGTCCAACCACAATGCCGGGTGTTTCAGACCAATAATTCTTAAAGTGTTAGTCATTAAGTCCATAAACAAAAGATTACTAAGTGTCTGTATCTATTAGGGCTCACTTAGTTGTCAGATCGGAACTAGTGAACCATGGGTCAAATAATGAAAGGATTTGTTCTTTATTGTTTTGAGTACAGTAGTCTGATATTACAACTCTGCCTTGCTGTGGGTCACATGCTTACACCAAGTTTCTTTCTATCTTGACAGTCTAAAGCTCTACAGCTCAAGCCCCACCTCGATCCCTTTTAGCTTTAGTTTATTTTCCAGATCAGATCCCCTGTTTGTATGGTTTGTGTTTTGAGCCAGGGCAAATTCATAGCTACCTGCACCTCTCACATTGTTGAGATTGAGAAGATGTACCAAAACACCAGGCTTGTTTTTCAAATGTATTTTGCTTTAAATTGAGATCATGTTTCTACCTCTCAAGTGGCAGCTAGTACAGATTCAAGTCAAAATGCCGGCCCCCTTGGTTTCATTTTAGAGACAAGATCTCACTGCTAGCTTTGAAGATGTGATTCTCCTGTCTCTGCCTGGCAATATCAGGAATTATGTACATGTGCCCCTAACCCAGTTCCTTAGAAATGGTTTCTTGATACTAGTTATTATCAACAGATTGCTGATGATGTTCTAATTTAGAATCAAAACTTCAAATGACCTCTGCTTTTCAGATTGGCAGAGTAGTTACCAGAATATGAATCAATCTTAAAAATGAGAATAGAAACACTGAAATATTTTAGAATGAACTATATTCTAGATGAGATTTTAATGGTTAGGTTGAATTGAAACTCTTTGGATAACTACTGTAAGATAATTTTAAGAAATAGATGAGATTTTGGTTTACAGAAAAATTGAATATAATTCCTAAATGCTTTGTGGCTATTTCTTCCCTTATTAACTTCTTGTATGTGTTAGCATGACATGTTAGAATTCACTTATCAAATAACATAGTTGCTCTTAAGTAAACTTCACATGCATTCAGATTTTCTCAATTTTTCTCAGATTCCTTATTCATGTTTCAGGGTCATTTCAGGCATCTCTTTATAGCTCCTCAGAGTGTCTTCTTTGGTTTATCTTAGCAGCCACAACTTCTCAAGCTTCCCTGGTTTGGATGATTGACAAGGCTGAAAGTATTAGCCAGATGTTTATAGGACATTCCCCAGTGGGATCTGACTGATATTTTCCTCATGACTAGACAGTGGTTATAGTTATAGGAAGAAAGCAGAAAGAAACATTCTTCTGACATCATATCAAAGATACAAACTGTCATTGGAACTTCAAAGTTGGTACTTTGCTTTCTTAGATTTGTTCACTCCAATTTATTTATTCAATCATTATTGTTATCCATATAAACTCAAGATTACTTATATTTACAATTAAAACCCCATGTCACTTTATTTTTGCAACTTACAATCAACTGAACATAAGTTTTAATAAACTCTGATAGAAACCCATAATGAACTGGCAAAATGGACACATTTTAACAATATGTCTAATAGATCTATCTAACAGAGGAATGTAGGATTTTGTGCAGAATAATTAGAAAATACATTGATTTTCAAGTATGCATTTATAAATATATTCTGTAAAATAGGTTATAATACAAGAAAAAATAGAAACTAGAATATGCAAGTGTTTTTCTTGACAAAAAATGTGAACTTCAGCTAGAAATATAAGAAGATAACAAGGACCAGGTGTAGGTGGTTCATGCCTATAATCCTAGCTATTCTGGAGGCTGAGATCTGAGGATACGGGTTTGAAACCAACTCTAGACAAGAAAGTCCTTGAGAGTCGTATCTCTTTTTCTTGGCTGGCTTACTTTTGGCTGAAGAACTTCTCTCTAGGTTTCTTAGTTAATTATTTTTTTCTGCCCATCACTTACAATTCTAGGAATTTTTGTCATTGGACACATGCTTAGCCATGGCCACAGGTTGATTTAGTCTTAGGTGACAGTGACTTGAACCAGCACAAAATATTGGCTATGTTTGTTTTTGTTTTGAGAAGAAAAATCCATTCAACTCCCTAATGCAAACAGAATTGCAATAGCAAATAACTGGAGCAGGCTTGAAAATTTAAGCAGCTATTTTTATTTAGACAGCTCTTTGAGAGTGTAAATGGATGACAAACTCAGATATTTAAATAGTGAACTTTGTATTCTGAGTATTAAACACCTTAGATATTTAATTGCTTCTCTTAGAACTCAGACATTATAAGCCAGGATATATTAGATGTTGTGGAAACACAGATGTTTCAATTACATACAAGGAGACAATGGAAACAAAGCAGAGTCTTATCTTTACCACAGATTTGCTCTTCCACTTGGTAATACTCCATCTCCTGGGGTACAATGTTCTTTCTAACCTGAAATATATCAAGAATTACTTATTACCTTAATAACAATAACCATGATTGCACAATATTTAATTCCACCAGTCCTGAAAGGTAGACATTATTAAATCTATTTTTACTAATAAGAAAGAGAAGTATGAAGCAGTTAGTGAGGTTGCCTGAGGTTACAAAACTCCTAATTAGTGTATCCTATGCTACCTTATTATAACAATTATTCTCTCAAATTCCAATGCAAAATAACACTTTACCTACAATTTGAAATTGCTGTGTTCTTAATATCTGGATGGAATAATCCTTATGCTCTTAAACATGTGAAGCCTTTGTGTCTCATGATGTTTGCTAGTAAGATATAGTACCCTCCCTCTGATGTATACAGTACCCATATTAAAAAAAAAACATAGTCCTAGTTAAGAGTCAAATGTGCTTCTGAAGTCAAGCGTCTGTGTCTAAGTTCAGCATCCACAGTGATGTCATGCTATCCAGAAAGCATTTCAATATAGTAGCATTTATTAATGAATCACATATCTAGAATATCTTACTTTGTTTTTGATCTGAGGATTAGAATTAGGCAAGTATAGTTGGAGAAGTAGTTGAATCTACCATGAGGCTAAAGTTGCAAATTATCAAGGACTTCTTCAAGATAAACCACAAGAAATGGCCAGAAATTTTCTGTCTTTGAAAGCAGAGAAAAATAATCAAAGTTTCTATTCTATAGGACTTTTGGAATAAACCCAATAGTGACAGTGACCAAGAACTGAGAAAACTTTCTATGTGCATATCACAAATATACTGGGCATTTGCCACACAATAGATAAGCCTAAGTTTTCAATAGGAAAGTACATATCGAAACAGTACAACTGTCATATTTTAGAATTATAAATGCTTATCAAGATGCTTTCCACTTTTCTTCATTTTTCCTCAGAATCACATCTAGGGCTGGCTAAGTGGGAATTTCCTGAACTTCCACCTTGAGACTTTGAATTTCTAACTTTGTAAGATATGATTCTCAATGTTTAAATGTTGTCAGTTTCTAGAAAGTTTCTATCATTTAAATTAACTTTTTTAATGCTTTATAAATGAGTTACTAAAATTAGCTTTAAATTATAGTTAAAATCTTTTGCCAGGTCAAAAGTATCTTCTCAAACTCTTACATTCTCATGTTCTGTACTCATGAAACAAAATGAAATTCTTTCTTACAAATAAACTAATTCATTGAATTTTGCTAACTTCTTTTGTGAAAATACTGTACAAAGGGGTTACAATTACATAGACAAGATAGTGAGTACATTTCTTATCAAGCATTGTAGCCTCCTCCTTTGTTTACCCTTCCAATCCCTTCCCAACTTTTGAATGGACAGAAGGCTCAGAAAATCAAATATTGTGGAATAAAAATTATTTTTAATTTGCTATTTATAGCATAGTTTGTATTTACATATGTACACACATATGTATTCATATATATTCATATATGCTTATAACATCTATATGTATTTCCCCAAGATTTAAAATACAACATCATCCAATAAGATGAAATGTAAACTAACATAGTTTTTAAAATTAACATTGATATTATAAAAAGCAAACTAAAACAGATAAATCTGATGCTAATATGTTATTAAATCTGAAAAGTCAAAAGAATTATATTTCCAGCATGAATTTGACATAAATTATTAATGAAATAGTTTACTTTTCCATTTTTTTAAAATTAAGACTTCAGAAAGCCTTAGACACATAGCACAAACCAGTTTACACTTGAGAGTAGCTTTAAATCAACTTTGGGATGGATGTTCACCTGAGTGGTGATAGAGTCTTGCTTGGCATGCACAAGGTCCTGAGTTTCATTCCCGTCACCACAAATAGATAATAAGTAAATCAATAAATCATCTCTACATGACCTATAATATTTATTCGAGTGTGGCTGCTACATCAATACTTGTTATGCTGTATAGTTTAGGAAATGTATGATCACAAAAATAATTGCACATGTTCACTACACAGGTAAATTATTTAAATATGTCAATCATGGTTGGTTATATCTGTGAATACACAGGGTCAGCTGGGCTTTGTTCAGGAGAACTCCCAAAAATTGTTAGTAAAGTGGCTGCTAATTTCTTAACGTATTTTTGTACTGTTTGTAGCTTACAAAACATGCTTACTGCATCTAAGAGAACACATGACCTCCATGGTTTCACTGAGGTCCTGAGTTGTAGGTTGGTCAACAGGGCAGGGTCCAACACCAGTGTGCCTAATGACATGCATCATGTGCACTTTCAGTTGTTGTTGGTTGTATCCTAACTGATCACCAACAAGTGGTTCTAGACGTTCTAGGGCTGGCTCTGATGTGGATTACTCTACATGTAGAATTGCTTGACTAAAATTCTGTGGTGGAGGAGTTATTAAAAGAAACAAATGCCAAGTGCTGACCTGTAATCTTGGCCTCTCAGGAAACTGGGATCCTAAAATTGTAGTTTGAAACCAGTCTAGGCAAATCCAATAAAATCTTATCTCTAATTACTCACCAAAAGGGCACTGATAGAGTGACAGACTTGATCAAAAAAGCTAAAGTTCAAGCACCAGTATGGACACTAAGTGAATATATAAAGAAATAAGTAAACAAAAGCCTAAAACTACATATTGCCCAAAAAAATTATAGTTTTATATCAAAAATATTTATTGATGAAAACTGTTCCTTACAAAATTTTCCCTCTCAATGTCTCATCACCAATCTCCCACCTGCAAATCAATTCATTTACTTCGTTAAATTTCACTGATTGTTAAGTGCTGTGGAGATTATAAAACATAGTGGAGTTGCAAATCAAGTCTTCTCAAAAGTTAAATAGCAAATATATAAGAAATATTGAAGCATATAATAGTGCTAATTTTTAAGTATATATTATATGCATACATATATTCATATATAATAGATGTTTAAATTTACATTTTTATCATGGAATTAAGAGATATTTGAGCCTTGAAAATCCCATGAGCTTATTGCAAATTTGGTCTATTTCAGGTTATCACCTAATATGTAAACTGACGGTTGGATAGAATGTTTTCTCTTACAAAAATTGATAAGAAAAATGCGATGCCAACTTGTTAACATTTATTTTATTTTCTTTATTTTTGGGGGGTCCGGTTGTGGGTCCTGAACTGTGGGCCTAGGTGCTATCCCTCAGCTCTTCAGCTCAAAGCTAGGCTCTACCACTTGAGCCATAGTGCCACGTCTGGCTTTTTTTCTTTTTGCTTATGTGGTGCTGAGGAATCGAACCCAGGGCCTCATGCATGCAAGGCAAGCACTCTACTACTGAGCCACCTTCCCAGCCCCCTTGTTAACATTTATAACAGCAATCTGATACTTTTATTTTCCTTTATTGCTTCTATTAAGTACATATAAATGATCATATTCGTTTAGAAACCAATATTCCAAAAGTACTTTACTGTTGCTAATTTCCTAACTTTTAAATTTTGTTCGGACCTACATAGGCTCATACAATTTTGTGTAAACCTTGAAAACACCATAAGAAAATGATTTAGTTCATTTAATTCTGAATACTTATAGCCAAACCTTGTGTTACTTTTTAATACACAGGAAAGCTGATGCTCACACCTGTGCACTTTAAAAATGGTTTATAACTTATGAACATCTGTTCTACTCTACTTGGACTATCTACAGGGAAAGTGCAGGAGAATATTAAGTGTTACCCACATCATTAGTGTTACAATGAATAAGATAAATATTTGAACATAATGCCATACTTTATCATAAAAACATATTGAGCTTATTTGGGGAATTCATAATCTTTCATTTAATTACAATGGAAAGTAGAGGCATAAAGAGGGTAATGAATGGATTTGGTGAACTGGGACCCATTTCCTTGCAGTGACTTTCAGTAAAAGCATACTAACTTCAGCCTTACAAAGTTTTGAAATTAAGATAATTCAGATAGGATACATTTTTTGTGGGTTTGTAAAAATTTGAAAATAGAGAATTGGTTTGTGAAGTATAAAACTATTTCCCTCATGAGAAAAGAGAACATGAAATTTTCAAAGTAGCAATCAAAAACAAATAGGAAGAGAATTGGGAGTGGTTTATGCCTGTAATCCTGTTAAACTTAATTTTAGGGGATTGAGATGAGTGGATTGTGGCTCTATATCAGTCCAGCAGAACAGTTGGTTAGATTCCATCTTCAAATGGTAGATGCTGACTGTAAGCAAGAAAGACTGTCAGAAAACCAAACAAGGGAGGGAAAGGCCCTGAGTTCTAACTCTAAAGTAAAAATACAGGGGAAAATTCTGCACAGAATATCACTGAATTCAATAAGAACCATTGGCTGGGAGAGAGCAAAGGAACAGAAGACTGGCATTGAGGCTGGCTAAGTCTAATTCCTTTTCACCATGTACCCTCTGTCATTAGAATCCCTTAGTTAGAAAAGGTGAAAATGGTGATCATTAATTTGTATACCAGCTTTGAGAGTCCATGATCCTCTGAGTTTTATGTGTTCATTAATATATATTTATGGTATATCACTATCTAACTGAAATGATTGCATATTACTCTTACATTGTTTCCTGTTGCTAACTGAAAAGAGGAGGTTGCTTTGGGCTGATTCTGGAGCCTGGGAAGTCTGACTACAGATAGCGTCTGCTTGGCTTCTGGTTAGGGCTTCATGACAGAAGGGCAAGAGTAAAGGTAGAAGAGATGCAGATGTGACAGAGGGAAGGAGAGAAGCCAGATTCACTTAGTAGCAACCAGTGGTCTTACTAACTAAAGCAATGCTGAGATCCCACCCAAGAAAAACCATGATGACTTAGTCCTCAGAGTTTGCCTTGGATAATTTCCCATTAGATCCAATGTGGAGATTGAGAATCACAGAAAAATTACACTTCAACCCAAGTTTTAGAAGGCATAACTCATATTGAAACTGAATTAATTTTTATTTACCATATTAGGGTTTTCTGTCATAGTTTCTATACATTTTTCATCTTTATTTTTTCTTCTTTTAGAATTAGAAAAGTCAGCCAAAATGTTGACATTAGTATCAGATATATGGTTTTCTCATTTTACCATTCTGATTTTAATAGATTGTTTAATAAAGGAAAATATTTTACATTAATTTAGGGTTTATCCATAAGTACAATATATACTTAATGAAGCATTATTTTTCAGTCCAATGTATTATTTTAACAGTGGTTTAAAATGTGACCTATATATAATCATTTTAGGGGGTTTGCTTGCTGATCCCACTTCGTGGGATCATCCATACCAAACTATCTATATGGCTCATAAAGCACATAGGAAATGTACTTGTTGGGATTCTGGAAAGTAGTACCACATCATCTAGAGAAAAGCATTTATATTTTCTCATATTGTGACTTTTGAAATAACAATTTTTCATTTTACAAAATATAAAATCTTTTAACTCACTTGAGCAGATTCATCTTTTCAAAATACAATTTAAGTATGTGGTAAGTTACATACTTCCTTACATGTACCTATTTAAGAAGGTTGCAAATCCCCTACGTAAACCTGTATTATCTGGTTGAGAAATGAGCCACATACACAATTTAAATTTCCAGGTAGCTTCACTGTTTTAAAAAAGTAAAAAGACAAACAGGATTCATTTCAGGGATGCAAAGCTGGTCCAATATACGCAAACCAATTAATATTATTCATCACATCAACAGGAGCAAGAATAAGAACCACATGGTTATCTCAATAGATGCAGAAAAAGCATTTGATAAGATCCAGCACCCCTTCATGATGAAGGGTTTGGAAAAATTAGGAATCCATGGAACATTCCTCAATACAATAAAGGCTGTATATGACAAACCGACAGCCAGCATTATACTCAACGGTGAAAAACTAAAGCCACTTCCTCTTAACTCAGGAACAAGACAAGCATGCCCACTCTCTCCACTTCTCTTCAATCTAGTATTAGAATGCCTAGCAACAGCAATAAGACAAGATGCAGACATAAGGGGATCCAAATAGGGAAAGAAGAAATAAAACTCTCCCTCTTTGCAGATGACATGATCTTATATTTAAAGAATCCCATAGACTCCACTCCCA
>NW_012267268.1:10900939-10908585 GCF_000151885.1 Dipodomys ordii
AATGTACGCATTATCCTGCCCATGTAATTGTAACCCCTCTGTACAGTATGTTCACAAATAAAATAAAATTAAATTAAAAAAAGAATACTTTCCATAAAAAAAAGTAAAAAGAAAAAGAAAGAAATTTGGGCTTTATTGGCTTTTAATCCTAAATACTTAGAAGACTGTGATGTTTCATAGTCAGTCTGGGATAAAAAGTTAAAAAAACAATCTCCAATTAACTGGAAAATATCCAGTATATTAGAATATTTTAGACTTTACCAGAAAACCATGTAGACATCCAGATACAGAGAACAAAAAAAGGTTTATTGCCTGGAAAGGGGACAGCAAGACCCCTTCTCACAAGGGAGAAGTGAGAAGAAGCACCCGTTATTGTCTGAGGTAACCTATATAACCTAGGAGTTTTAGGAGTGGCTAGAAGGGGCTTGGTGGTGTGGTAGTGAGGGCCAAAGGCTCTGTCATGGTAGACTAGGATTTATGTCTGCTGCCCAAATAGTAGATAAGAAGCCCTGCAGCTGCCCAGACCTGAAGTTCACTCTAAGGAGCTCTTGTTGCCTTATATGGTGGTAGCTACCCCAGAAAAGTGCCATCCCAAGGTAAAGGGGGTTGAAGGCTGATTATTTACAGCCTTTACTAAATGGTCCTTATTTTGCCTAAGAATGAAACATGTTAAGCTGTGGAAGGGGGAAAGAGTATACTAAGCGATGGGAAGGGAGCTCATTCAACTAACAAGATATGATTCAAGTAGTAGAGCACCAGCCACGAGCAAGAGATGAAATAAATAAAGCAAGTAAATTATGAAGTAAATTAAATCACAATCAAAGCAAAAAGAGCCTGGAATGATGTATGCCACACCCTAAAGACAAACAATTATCAACCAAGAATACTGTACCCTTCATAACCGAAGGTCAAATAAAAACCTTCCATAGCAAAGAAAAACTGAAACAATATATCTCCACCAAACAAGCCCTGCAAAAGATAATTAAAGATGTCCTATGCATAGAAAACCAACAAGACAACAAAAAAGGCCAAGTAACCACCGAAACTGAGAATCTAAGAACCATAGGAAGAACCCAGCTGTCACAGCCCCCAAGAAGGTGGATAACTTAGCAGGAACTACCAAACACCTCTCAGTCCTAACTCTCAACATTAATGGACTTAACTCTCCAATAAAACGACATAGACTGTCTAGTTGGATTAAAAAGCAAAATCCTTCTATCTGCTGCCTTCCGGAGTCACATCTTGCCCATAAAAACAAGCACATTTTCAATGTTAAAGGCTGGAACAAAATCTACCACGCAAATGGCCCCTATAAACAGGCAGGAGTTGTAATCCTAGTATCAGATAAAATAGACTTCAAATTAAAACTAGTGAGAAGAGATAAAGAAGGTCGCTACATACTAATTAAGGGATCTCTTCTTCAGGAAGATATTACAATTCTTAATATCTATTCGCTAAAGAACAGAGCACCCAAATTTATCCAGTAAACACTACTTTCCCTCAAATCTCATGCAGATCCAAAGACATTAATTGCTGGGGACTTTAACACACCACTCTCCCCACTAGATCGATCAACTCAGCAAAAACTCAACAGAGAAACTGCAGATCTAAGCAACTGCCTAGATTAACTAGATTTAACAAACATTTACAAAATATTTCACCTAGCAGCATCAGAATACACGTTTTACTCAGGAGCACATAGAACATTTTCCAAAATAAACCACATTTTAAGTCACAAAGAAAACTTGTCCAAATTCAGAAACATTGAAGTTATGCCCTGCATTCTCTCAGACCACAAGGAATAAAATTAGAATTCAACACCAAAAGCCACCAAAGAAAGTCCTGTGCCATATGAAGGCTGAACAACACACTCTTGAACCACCAGTGGGTCATTAAAGACATGAGAAAGGAAATACAAATGTTCATGCTATTCAACAAAAGTGAATACAAACTACCAGTTCTTTCAGGTCACAGCAAAAGCAGTACTCATAGGCAAGTTTAGAGCTCGGAGTTCCTATATCAACAAATTGGAGAGATCTAAAACCAACAATTTAATGAGACATCTGAACCTCCTTGAAAAAGAGCAGCAAGCTAAACCCCAATCCAGTAGATGGAAAGAAATAATTAAAATTAAATCAGAATGAAAAGAATTAGAATTTTAAAAAAGCATAGAAAGAATCTACAAAACAAAGAATTGGTTCTTCGAAAAAAAATTCACAAAATTGATAGACCCTTAGCAAATCTTATCAGAAAAAGAAGAGAACACACCTAAATAAACAAACTCAGAGATGAGAATGGAAACATCACCACAGAAACAACCTAGATTAAGAACATTATAAGGGAATACTTCTCAAACCTTTATGCTAATAAGTTTGAAAACCTGGAAGAAATGGACCATTTCCTAGCAAATGTTGTCATGTAGAAACTAAACCAAGATGAGTTAAACCATATTAACAGGCCCATATCAAGCATGGAAATTGAAACAACAATAAAAGACCTCCCATCTAAGAAAAACCCAGGACCAGATGGATTTACAGTAAAATTCTACAAAGCCTTGAAGGCAGAACTCACACCAATACTCCTCCAACTCTTCAATGAAATTGAAAGAGAAAGTTTACTACTCTTTCTATGAAGCTATCATAACCCTCATCCCAAAACCAGGCAGGGACTCATCAAAGAAAGAGAACTATAGACCCATTTCTTTAATGAAAATCGATGCAAAAGTTCTCAACAAAATTTTAGCCAAGAAACTTTAAGAATTCACCAAAAAAATCATACACCACGACCAAACAGGATTCATTTCAGGAATGCAAAACTGGTTCAATATATGAAAATCAATTAATATAATTCATCACATCAACAAGAAAAAGGATAAGAACCACATGGTTATCTCAATAGATGTAGAAAAAGCATTTGACAAAATCCAACACCCCTTTATGATGAAAGCTCTTGAAAAATTAGGAATCCATGGAACATTCCTCAATACAATAAAGGCTATATATGACAAACCTACAGCCAGCATTATACTTAATGGTGAAAATTTAAAGCCAAAACTAAACTGCTAAACTTTTCCTTTTCTTTTATTCTCTTTTTTTATTCTGTTTAAGTTGTTGTACAAAGGTGTTGTTATTTAACAAAGCAGATCATAAATACAATGTATCTTGATCAATGTCATCCTTTCAACATTCTCACCCATCCCTTCCCTAGCCACCCCTTCCCTCACTCTTCTTAATTTTGTAATTTATATATTGGATTCTCATCTGCCTTTTCCTCTTCATTCTTCTACTGCTTTCCCCTTTACCTCACCTTACTCTTTTTGATTACCTACTTCCTGGTGTTTTATTTGGCTGAACTTTGACTTTGCCTTTCTAATGAATTACATTATTTAAGAACTCCCTTTCACATAAATAAACTTATCTAATCATTTCTGCTTGTCTCAGACATATACTAGTTATTGCAAATAAGGGAAACCATGGGATCTATGTTTCTTTGGGCCTGGCTTATTTTACTTAATATAATTTTTTCCAAGTCTTCCCATTTCCTAACAAATGGGGCAATGCCATTCTTTCTGATGGAGGCATAGAATTCCATTGTGTATATAACCATATTTTCTTGATCCATTCATCTACTGAGGGGATCTGGGTTGGTTCCATATCTTAGCTATGGTAAATAATGCTGCAATAAAAATAATCATGCTTGTAAATGCCCCAATGGGGGATTGCTGGGTCATAGGAGAGTTCTATGTGGAGTCTTTTGAGGAACCTCCATACTAGGTTCCAAAGTGGTTGAACAAGTTTATACTCCCACCAACAATGCAGTAGGGTTCCCTTCTGTCCATATCCCCTCCAGCATCTGTTGTTATTGTTTCTAACATATTTATAAGATGATTGCTTTCTCTTTTTTTTTGTCGGTCATGGGCTTGAACTCTGGACCTGGGTGCTATCCCTCAATTCTTCAGCTCAAGGCTAGCACTCTACCACTTGGGCCACAGTGCCACTTACGTTTTTTTTCTGCTTATGAGATGCTGAGGAATCGAACTCAGGGCCTCATGCATGTAAGGCAAGCACTCTACTACTGTTGTTTTGTATGTCCCTCCCCATGATATAATCCTTGTTTTCACTGTATTTTCTGTTGTTATAATTTGGGGAGGGGAAGGGAAAAAACAAATTACTTAAATAGGGACACAGTTGGATCCATTGCAACAATGAGATGTACAAGACTTTATGTCAAAAAAGGAAATTTACAACTTTGTAAAGTTGTAAGGGGGCTGGGGGGTGGATGGGAAGGGTAAACAAAGGAGGAGGCAACAATGCTTGATAAGAAATGTCCTCATTACCTTGCTCATGTAATTGTAATCCCTCTGTACGGTATTTTCACAATTAAAAAAAAAGATCTCCCTTTAATCTAGTATATTTTGGTTAATATTTTTCTATATACTTGCATACCAACCAACATATTTACTTATAAATTTGTAAGCTTCTGCAAATAAGGGAAAACATGCATCCTTTGTCTCTCTGGAATTGACTTATTTCATTTAACAATTTTTTCCAAGTCTTTCCATTTCTTTATGAATGGTAAAGAATAGAGCAGTAGACTTCATGTGTGTGTGTGTGTGTGTGTGTGTGTGTGTATCACATTATCTTAATCCATTTGTCCCTTGAGGGGCATCTAGGCTGATTCCATACCTTGGCTATAGTGAATACTGCTGCAATAAACATGGTTGTGCTGGAGGCTATAGCTAAAGAGAATCTTACCTGAGTAAAAATGGCCTATAGACATACACGGAAATGCTCAAAGTCTCTGTCCATAAAGGAAATGCAAACCAACACAACACTGAGATTCCACTTCATCCTGTTTAGAATGGTGATTATCAAGAACTCAATCTATAACTAAAGGGAACCCTAACACACTATTGGTGGGAATGTAAACTTGTTCATCTGCTATAGAAAGCCAGGTGGAGGTTGTTCAAAATATTAAACTAGACCTAGCCTATGATTCAAAAATTTACTCAAAAGATTGCAAGTAACATTTTTTCTAATTAAGTCAATTATCAACACTACAAATAACTTCTTTCTTTCTTTTTGTCTTGATATTCCTTCTTGTTATTGTTTCATCTTGACCCTGAAATTTCCTATCACCCTGTATCTATCTCTGAAACTTTGGTTTGGATTAAACACAACAAATGTAGCATTCTGTCATCCGTATTCTTGCCTTGCCCAATATGTATCTGCTGTCTACTTAGTGTCTGATCAGTGTCCCCATTTTCCTGTCCCCAGTTGGAAACACACAGCCATAATATTTGCTTACACAAAGTTCAGCCTTCATTTCCAAAAACACTTTCCTATTTCTAATCACTAATATCTTTACTTATCAAATACTAGCTGCCTCTCCATAGTTTTCCTTACTCAGCATCTTTCAAATGATTCTTCAAACTGGATTAAGGTTTTCTATTACTCAAATTCAGTAATGGAGATTATTTTTAAGACATAGAAAATACTGTTTCTTAGAATATTTCTCTCTAGTTAGAAATATTATGATAAATAAATTTAATATAGAACAAATAATGCTGATAACAACCATTTAAAAGTATCATTTTAATTTCACTACAATATTATGCTTTGGAATTTGCCATCACAATAGTTCATTAGGATGCAAATTTTATAACTCAAGACTGTTTTCTACAATGACCCCAAATCGCCTAGAGAGCATGGACACCCATTTGGCTTGGAATACACATTTATTAACTAAATGAATTTTTAAAAGTCATGTTTTCTGCTCATAAATTTGTTCCTGTAGGCATACTGCTTTATGGTACATTTCCATAAATAGTACCATTAGGATCATTAGGATGAAGTGCTTTCTGGGAAAATAGTTTGAGAATTAGTAGTGAAAAGTCCCTTTGTGTTTTTAGAAAACTCTAGGGTTAATCTTATCACCTGTGTAAAGTTGATAGTGTCTGCCTTGAGGACAAACTTGCTGCAGTACTATTTCTTGGCTTCTTGCTCAAGGTATGAAGTGTTATTCCATGACTCGGTTCAGCTAATGTGGTTTCACAAAATTGTAACCATAAAATGAGAAAGGAAAAGAGGCATCAATTTCATATTCTAAATAGAAACTTCCAAAAAATACTTTCTGCTTAGTCAGTTCTTTTCATAGTATCTTGGCAACAACTATCTAGAGTTGTGTGATTATCTTCAGATTAATAAATGGGATCTACAATTGTTTCTCTGTGTTTAATCTTTGAATAAGTGTAGTATATTTGTTACATTGCTCTTTTAGGCACATCTGATTTTGTTTCTTTGAAGTTAAATTAGAATGTAGATTTTGATTCAGATTTTAAGCATAATTTTTGACCATAGTAATTCTATGTATTGTTATATGGTTTGTATGTTACGTCAATAAATTTTAATACAGAGACTCAGTGTGTGATAATGTCAATTGTATTAATGATGATATGCCCTTTCCCCCCATGACTTCTGCCTTTCTATATCGGAAACAAAATAACCTGTATATGTGCCTCACAAGAATGGTGCATGTACAGGAATATATTACATCTGGATCTGAAGAGGAGATAATCTCACTTAAAAGTGTGGTAGAAAATAAATGCCATCTTGCACTGTGTTTTACACATCATTATGCTTCAACATTTAAAGCTGATATCTAAGGTTAATGTTACAATTGGAGTTGAGGCACTATTTTAGGTAGTCATACATGCTTCATAGGCTATTTACAGTGGAGGAATACAAAAAATAACTGCTAGAGAATAATGTACCAGTCCAGTAAATCGTGAATGGCTAGTTACTGAATGCCTGAAACTAGAATTTTCTTCTTCATACAAATGAGGTTGATATCTAGGAACATTTTAATGCTCTTTTATTTTCATTTGAACTAGTATTTTTTTCATTCTGTGATCAAATCATTACTCACTACAATGTTCACGAGGTAAGAAGACATCCCATGAACCAAATGTTCATTGCACATTAAAGAATGGTTAAATGTTCAGTAATATCATCCTTTTGTTGAACTTCAGTCATTCTCAAACTGACCCATCCTCTAGTCTACCTCTGGCTTCCTTATTCCTATACCTTTTCCCAGGCTTCCTGTTGCTCACCTCTCCCCCATCATATTTTCTTAAATTAATTTATTTATTTTTTATTTGTGAACATACTGTACAGAGGGGTTACAATTACATGGGCTGGATAATGCGTACATTTCTTACCAAGCATTGCAGCCTCCTCCTTTGGTTTACTCTTCACATCCCTTCCCAGCCTCCCCACTCCCCCCATTACCAACCCTTCTCCTCCCCTCCTACCCCCCCCACCCGCACCGACGTTGTAAAGCTCGTTTTGGACATGACAACATATACTTCTCGTTGTTGCATCAGGTCCACCTGTATCCTTAAACAACTGGTTTTTCTCCTCTCCTCCACAAGTTATACTGACATCAAATATAGTGAAAGCAGGGGTTATACTGTGGGGGAGGGACATACAAAGGAACAAAGAGATAGTCTTAGAAATGCATTAGAAACACATGCATGAAAGAAAAAACATTAAAATAGATGTCTAAGGGTTCATTTTCCTGACATCACATTATCTGACCTTTTCCGCTTGACTCATACATATACTAGATATTGCAAATAAGGGAAA